>NC_057796.1:453847114-453884572 GCF_018294505.1 Triticum aestivum
ACCATCCTTAACCCAACCACCGGAGCAGCTTCTGACGCCCCGTCCACGGCCGCAGATCCGCGTCGTCGACACCATTCTTAACCCAACCACCGGAGAAGCTTCACCTACGCCCTCATCCACGGCCACAGATCCGCTTCGCCCACACCGTAGTCCACCCTACCGGAGCAGCTCCACACACACCATACTCGACGGTTCTAGATCTCCTTACCGGACCCCAACAGCCAGCGCAGCGTCATCACCCTCGACGTTTCTAACCTGATTCCCACCATCTGGAGAGATGCCAAGCACCCGCCATGGCCTAGGTACTTGTCACCTTTAAACCCGTCCATCATCACCTGCCCGATGTACTTCAAATATACTAACCTGTCGCTGTTACCTGTTATGCAGCTGGCAAAAACTACAAGGACGATGTTTCTTCTGGATCTAATAGCTTGGCCAACCAAGATCCTGGACTGAGGCATTGCTATGATCTTGTAAGCGCGTCTCTCTCTCTTGTATTGTTCTGTGCCTGCCTGCGTGCTTTGCTAGGATTTTCGACCACTAATCCCTTTGTGCAGACAATGATTTCTACTACTGGCTGCTAAATTAGATATGTAGATGTCATACATGATACTACCTCGTACCTCTGTTCCTAAATATAAGTCTTTCTAGAGATTCCACTATAGGCTACATACGGAGCAAAATGAGTGAATCTACACTCGAAAATGCATCTATATACATCTGTATGTGGTCCCTACTGGAATCTCTACAAAGACATATATTTAGGAACAGGGGCAGTACATTACACAAAATTGTAGGTGGCATGTAGGAATTCCAGTGCACTACATTAGGCTCCCTTAGAGTGCCTGCTAGTCCAGCATACAGAGTCATGGCTAGTTTATGGTACGCACACAATCGTTAATTGGTGGTTTAAATATGCGCAAGGGATATGCAATGTAGTATCATGTAGAGATGTCTGAAATTAGCCGTGTCAACTTGCAGATAGGATTACACAATGAAAAAGTACAAGATGTATGTGGCAATTTCATGGAACATCGCAAAAAAAGGAGAGGCAGCGGTGAGCCTATACAGTGTGCTATGGTACGTCACTCCTCCATTGCAATCATCGTGACATGTTATTTGTATGCCAGTTCTATCAGCCAAGTTTCTTAGGGACAGTTATTACGAGTTATCCTAAGAAAATAAGCACCTGTGAATATAAGCTCCATGTAATAAGCCAACCAGTTCTTTTCATTGCGTTTTCAGCTTATCTTTGGTATGATCAGTGGAAAGTCTAGATTGCATTATATTTTTTTTCATTTTGCTGCCCATATGGAAATTAATTTGACTTGCAAACATCACAAATTGAACCCAGTGCAGTAATTAATATGATAGAAAAACAAACCATCACTATTTGCTCAAAATGCAAATACAAAGATACCATCTACTTGGCACAATCTACTTTGGTCAATGTTTTCCATAGAGATCCCATTGCCTAATTTAAACGAAGAACGCATGACCCACATTTAAATGAAGAACAATTATTTATTGAAATTCGATGGTCCAAGTGGCTGGTTATTATTGTATAGCAGCACCACCTGAAAGCATCATATAGCAGCAGCAGCAGCTCATAGCAACTCATCATACAGCAGCAACAGTCTGCAATTCATCATATACCAGTAGCAGCTCATAGCAATTCATCATATAGCAGCAGCAGGAGCAGCTCATAGCAATTCATCATACAGTAGCAGCAGGAGCAGCTCATAGCAATTCATCATATAGCAGCAGGAGGAGCAGCTTGTAGCAACTCATCATATAGCAGTAGCAGCAGCTCATAGCAATTCATCATATAGCAGCAGCAGCTCATAGAAACTCATCATACAGCAGCATCAGCTCATAGCAATTCATCATATAGCAGCAGCAGGAGCAGCTCATAGCAATGCATCATATAGTAGCAGCAGAAACAGCTCATAGCAATTCATCGTATAGTGGATCAGAATGAAAATTTGGCAAAAAATTAGAGGAGATCCTCACCTTGTTGGATGAGCTCATCCTTCAACAGCACCTCAAGGCCATGGCCTGGGAGGAGGCGAGGGGGAATAAGGTGCCTTCTGCCGCAGTGTGGCATCAGCCGTAGTTGTGCAGCGCCCGCCGGAGTAGTGCGTTGGACGAACCACAGTGGAGCATCTGCTGGAGACCATGAGAATGAGGGGCGGCGCCAGAGGGAGGAGCAGCCAAGGAGATTTGCCCCTACCCGCCGGCCATGTAGCCTAGCTGGACATAGCATCGTCGAGGACCAGGCCAGATGGGACCAGTGGCAACGGCTCGCTGGAGGAACCCTAGTGCTGCAGGCAGGGGATCGAGGTAGAGGGAAAGGGGAGAGGAGATGCAAGCGGGCAGGGCAATGAATGCTTGCATGTTTGTTTTTACTTGAGGGTCAGGTGTGACACGGGCGTCAGCAGTTGCATTTTGAGTGTAATATAGGCAGACAACAAAGTCATTTCACTATTCCCCTTCCCTTCAATTTTTAGTGAGGTTCTACCCGAAACACCCCCCTCCAAAGCGAAATTAGTTAAGCCCAAGCCCATAACTCAAAAATGACTTCTTTACATCTTTTATGGCTTATTTTGACAATATGCCCTGAAAAGGCGGAATCGAACTGGCCCTTAACCTGCAATTCAATTGTGCGTGCAATGATGAATCACTCCTGCCTGCTATCTGTACATTTAGGCATCATCATACATGGCATAACCTAATACATGTGCATTCCATTGTAGAATCTGGAATATGCAATGTTTATGTTAGTTCATACGTTGCACATGATGTTTAAATGCCCCTTAAATCTGGTCAGTCAAGTGATGGTCTTTAAGCCTCCTTCTTTGCTTCTTTTCTTGATATGTAAGATTTGCTCACACATCTGTTCAATTGCTTGTTTGCATCAGCCAGCCATACTAGGACGGTTTGCTTTGATTACTTGCTGTTCTTGACCTAACACTCTAACAGAGCTTGTCAACGATTTAAACACTAAGGGCTGGTATAGTGGGGCCTTGTCTAACTCATAGGTGACATAAAGGTTTGGCTGTACACTACAGTAGGCTCTCCAAGAGTACCTGGAGATCCAGTTCGAAGGTATGCCTAGTTTTTACATAGTGTAGACATAGTAAATGCTCATTTCATTGTGTGCAAGTGCAAGAGATGCGGCATGTTTCATTATGTGGTGTTGTTTTGTTATAATCTCATCCTTTTGTGTTCACAGACTGGAAAGTATGCATATTTATCTTCCAAGGAGACGAGTAACTAAGTTGTGTCACCTTGCAGAGGGGGTGCAATGAAGATAAGATTGAGGATTTCCAAGTACAAGATGTTAGGAAGGAGCCTTGCAAGAGAAGTAGGAGCTGCGCTGAGCCTCTTCAACCTGCTAAGGTAAGTCACTGTATGCAACTCAACAGTTCAATTCCTTGTTTGTTTTAGGCATAGTTAATTTTCTCTTTTCAATTGCTTTATTTGTCCTCAGTTAATGAGATGCCCAAATAATCATGCCTGATGTTCGGTACTTGTATCACTATTAGTTGACATAATTAAAGGCGTTACCATTTAATTACTCTGCCGAAGTGTGCTTGAAGCTTTGAAGTCTATTAACCAACTATTATTGCATGAGGCTCACAATCTAGTTTATACTACGCTAATGATTGCATAGTTTAGCCTGCTGTAGTATGTTTGTATGAAACCCTCTGTTGTTCATTATGCTCCCTAAGACTTTAATTGAGGCATAGAATGGCCAACTGCTTGCTTACTTATACGCAACGTGCTGTCTAAATTTGTAACTTGTCTGTGTTTTCGGTTGGGCCCCAACATCATGCTCCTCTGGTGAGCTAAGAGGGATTTCTGTATGCAGGCTGCACAGACTATCTTTTTTATAATTTTTAAAATATCACCTGCTTATGCTTCATGATGTGTAACATTTTTTTTTAAAGTGACGTGTAACATTATTGTTAGTCCTGTTTTGCCATGTAGTACAAAATAGTGTCTTGTTCGCTTCACTATTGTAACTATATTTTTGCCCTAGTCATGTGTACTTACAGAAACATTTCAGGATGAAGTGACATCAACACAAAGATCTGCGAGCAGTGCGGCATGGCCGTTACCGAATGATTATGGATTGGAATTGGAATGTGCTGATGTTCTCGAGCATCAACTAGAGATGGCAAGACAACGTGTACATGATTGTCAACGTATAATCAACAAGTTGAGACTGGACATGCAGGTATTAGATGCAGGAGTCAAAAAATGAAACAAGGCACTGAGGTAACCATGAAGGAATTGGAGATTTTGCAGACTGAAATTTGTGCTATCTGAATCCGGCCAATCCTATTTTCTAAAGAGATTATAGTTCGAATGGAGTTAAGTTGATGCGTGTCCATGATGTATGAGCTGTATTTGCCCAGTGTATGTAATTTGCTGTTTGTGTATGCTTTATTATCACCTGTGCCGAACCATAATGCCCAGTGGGTATAATCGGCTGTAATTTCTTTATTGTATATTGTAGGATTATTCTACCTTTCTATGCCTTGATCTCTTTGTTGTATAGTATTGAGTAGGATAATTCTTTGAATATGCTATATCGTTCAAACGGGGGCCAACTGGCCCGACCATGGCCCTTCATGGGCCGTCGGATCCATGGGCCTTCTACGTCTCGTAGGATCCATGGGCCTTCTACGTCTCGTAGGATCCATGGGCCTTCTACGTCTCGTAGGATCCATGGGCCGTGTACGTCTTGTAGGATCCATGGGCCTTCTACGTCTCGTAGGATCCATGGGCCTTCTACGTCTCATAGGATCCATGGGCCGCCGACTCATTTATGGGTCTTGTACGGGCCTTTAATGGGCCATAGATGGGCCTTTAATGGAAATCGTACGTTTTATGGGCTGACCATAACGGGCCATTAATAGGTCGTATTTGGTGATGCTATGAAAATGGCCCAACAGACTAACGGTCCACAAACGGGCCGACTGTAACGACGGGCTGAATTTGGCCCACAGGCAGAAAATGACAGTAACGGGCCGTAAGTAACCGAATGCTGCAAATGAGCCCAAGAATAAATGGGCCCTCAGAAGGCCGAAAGTTAACTTGGGCTGGAAATGGCCCAACAGAATAACGGGCCGTTAATGGGTATAAAGTGATACACTGTTCATTACGGGCCAGTTTCACCATGGGCCGTTAATGTGTGTAAAGTAATACACTGTTCATTATGGGCCAGTTTCAGCACGGGCCGCTAATGGGCCAAGAGTTACAAAGGGCCTCATATGGGCCGAAAGACGTCATGGGCTATACATGGGCCAGAAGTGAAAACGGGCTGGAATCATAGTGGATGGCCCAGATGACGCTACTGGGCCTAATTCGGATAGGGTGTAACGGGCCTTGGGTTAGCGGGCTGTAAATGGGCTACATGCGAACAGGCCGTTAACAGGCTTTCCATGGGCCGGCCCGCCAGCTTTTGACTAAGTCAAATGGGCCGGCCTTTTCACAGGAATGGGCCACTGTTGGGCCGTGCCACGTGTCGACGTATCATAGGCGCCTTCTGTCCAGTGAGTGGATGACATCTGTCCCAACGATGAGCCGACACGTGTTTCCTCTAGCCAATGATGATTTTACACGTGGAAAATCCCCATTGGTCGGGGCTGTTAACGGGTTATCGGATCCAAAACCTGACCCGATAGCTTAACGGCGTTCCGTTACGGTGGATGCCATGTGTCAGTCACCCTTGATGAAAGCACTTCTGTGACGCGCGATTTATCGTCATGGAAGTGGACACTTCCGTGATGATAATTTTGGTAATGTCATGGAACACTTCTACGACAGCACAGGTATGACTATCTTGATTCTGTCATAAATTTTTCATGGATGTACATGCGTGAAAAAAAACGCGGCCTACTGTGACAAACACGTATCATCACGGAAGTGTATTTTTTTGTAGTGCACATAGTAGATATGATCAACATAGTGATGTCCATCATTGAAAGCTACTCCATCTCACGTGATGATCGGACATGGTTTAGTTGATATGGATCATGTGATCATTTAGATGACTAGAGGGATGTCTATCTAAGTGGGAGTTCTTAAGTAATATGATTAATTGAACTTTAATTTATAATGAACTTAGTCCTGATAGTTTTTGCATATCTATGTTGTAGATCAATAGCTCGCGTATAGCTCCCCTGTTTTATTTTTGATATGTTCCTAGAGAAAAACAAGTTGAAAGATGATAGTAGCAATGATGCGGACTAGGTCCATGACCTGAGGATTATCCTCATTGCTGCATAGAAGAATTATGTCCTTGATGCACCGCTAGGTGACGGACCTATTGCAGGAGCAGATGCAGACGTTATGAACGTTTGGCAAGCTCGGTATGATGACTACTTGCTAGTTTAGTGCACCATGCTTTACAGCTTAGAACCGGGACTTCAAAAATGCTTTGAACGCCACCGAGCATATAAGATTGTGCAAGAGCTGAAATTGGTATTTCAGACTCATGCCCGAGTCGAGAGCTATGAGATCTCTCACAAGTACTTTGCCTACAAGATGGAGGAGAATAGCTCAACCAGTGAGCATGTGCTCAGAATATCTGAGTACTACAATCGGTTGAATCAAGTGGGAGTTAATCTTCTAGATAAGATAGTGATTGACAGAGTTCTCCAGTCACTATCACCAAGTTACTGGAACTTCATGATGAACTATAATATGCAAGGGATGACAAAAATGATTCCCGAGCTCTTCGTGATGCTGAAATCGACGAAGGTAGAAATCAAGAAAAGCATCAAATTTTGATGGTTGACAAGACCACTAGTTTCATGTAAAAGGGCAAGGGAAAGAAAGGGAACTTCAAGAAGAATGGAAAGCAAGTTGCCACTCCCATGAAGACCCAAGCCTAAAACTGAGTACTTCTACTACAAAGGAAATGGTCACTGGAAGCAGAACTGCCCCAAATACTTGGCGGATAAGAAGGATGGCAAAGTGAACAAAAGTATATATGATATACTTGTTATTGATGTGTACTTTACTAGTGTTCATAGTAGCCCCTGGGTATTTGATACTGGTTCAGTTGCTATGATTAGTAACTCGAAATAGGAGTTACAAAATGAACAAAGACTAGTTGAGGGCAAGGTGACGATGTGTGTTGGAAGTGATTCCAAGGTTGATAAGATCACCATCACACACTCCCTTTACCTTCGGGATTAGTGTTGAACCTAAAATAAATGTTATTTGGTATTTGCGTTGAACATAATATGATTGGATCATGTTTATTGCAATACGGTTATTCATTTAAGTCAAAGAATAATTGTTATTCTGTTTGCATGAATAAAACCTTCTGTGGTCATACACCCAAGGTGAATGGTTTATTGAATCTCGATCGTAGTGATACACATATTCATAATATTGATGCCAAAAGATGCAAAGTTGATAATGATAGTGCAACATATTTGTGGCACTGCTGTTTAGGTCATATTGGTGTAAAGCGCATGAAGAAACTCCATGCTGATGGGCTTTTAGAATCACTTGATTATGAATAACTTGATGCTTGCGAACCATGCCTCATGGGCAAGATGGCTCAGACTCCGTTCTCCGGAACAATGGAGCGAGCAACTGACTTATTGGAAATAATACATACTGATGTATGTGATCCGATGAATGTTGAGGCTCGCGGCGGGTATCGTTATTTTGTGACCTTCACAGATGATTTGAGCAGATATGGGTATATCTACTTGATGAAACATAAGTCTGAAACATTTGAAAAGTTCAAAGAATTTCAGAGTGAAGTGGAAAATCATCGTAACAAGAAAAAAAGTTTCTACGATCTAATCGCGGAGACGAATATTCAAGTTACGAGTTCGGTCTTCATTTGAAACGATATGGAATAGTTTCACAACTCACGCCACCTCGAACACCACAGTGTAATGGTGTGTCCGAACGTCATAACCGTACTTTATTAGATATGGTGCGATCTATGATGTCTCTTACCAATTTATCACTATCGTTTTGGGGTTATGCATTAGAGGCAGCTGCATTCACATTCAATAGGGCACCATCTAAATATGTAATGAAGCCTGTATTTACAAGAAAGTGAGTGGGAGCACTACAACATTTCTGATAAGTATATATGAATGACATATTGTTGATCGGAAATAATGTAGAATTTTCTGGAAAGCATAAAGGAGTGTTTGAAAGGAGTTTTTCAAAGAAAGACCTCGGTGAAGCTGCTTACATATTGAGCATCAAGATCTATAGAGATAGATCAAGACGCTTGATAAATTTTTTCAATGAGTACATACCTTGACAAGTTTTTGAAGTAGTTCAAAATGGAACAGTCAAAGAAGGAGTTCTCACCTGTGTTGCAAGGTGTGAAGTTGAGTAAATACTCAAATCCCGACCACGGCAGAAAATAGAAAGAGAATGAAAAGTCATTCCCTATGCCTCGGTCATATGTTCTATAAAGTATGCTATGTTGTGTACCAGACCTATTATGTACCTCACCATGAGTTTGGCAATAGGGTACAATTGTGATCCAGGAGTGGATCACTGGACATCGGTCAAAATTATCCTTAGTGGAATAAGGAAATGTTTCTCGGTTATGGAGGTGACAAAGAGTTCATCGTAAAGAGTTACATCAATGCAAGCTTTGACACCGATCTGGATGACTCAAGTCTCGATCTAGATACATATTGAAAGTGGGAGCAATAAGCTAGAGTAGCTCCGTGCAGAGTATTGTAGACATATAAATTTGCAAAATACATATGGATTTGAATGTTGCAGACCCGTAGACTAAAATTTCTCTCACAAGCAAAACATGATCATACCTTATTACTCTTGGGTGTCAATTACATAGCGATGTGAACTAGATTATTGACTCTAGTAAACCTTTTGAGTGTTGGTCACATGGCGATGTGAACTATGGGTGTTAATCACATAAAGATGTGAACTATTGGTGTTAAATCACATGGTGATGTGAACTAGATTATTGACTCTAGTGCAAGTGGGAGACTGAAGGAAATATGCCCTTGAGGCAATAATAAAGTTGTTATTTATATTTCCTTATATCATGATAAATTCTTATTATTCATGCTAGAATTGTATTAACCGGAAACTTAGTACACGTCTGAATACATAGACATACAGAGTGTCCCTAGTATGCCTGTACTAGACTAGCTCGTTGGTGAAAGATGGTTAAGTTTCCTAGCCATAGACATGTGTTGTAATTTGATGAACGGGATCACATCATTAGAGAATGATGTGATGGACAAGACCCATCCGTTAGCTTAGCATAATGATCGTTTAGTTTTATTGCTATTGCTTTCATCATGACTTATACATGTTCCTCTGACTATGAGATTCTGCAACTCTCGAATACCGGAGGAACACCTTGTGTGCTATCAAACGTCACAACGTAACTGGGTGATTATAAAGATGCTCTACAGATGTCTCCGAAGGTGTTTGTTGGGTTGGCATAGATCGAGATTAGGATTTGTCACTTCGTGTATCGGAGAGGTGTCTCTAGGCCCTCTCGGTAATGCACATCACTATAAGCCTTGCAAGCAATGTGCCTAATGAGTTAGTCACGGGATGATGCATTACGGAACGAGTAAAGAGACTTGCCGGTAATGAGATTGAACTAGGTATGATGATACGGACGATCGAATCTCGGGCAAGTAACATACCGATGACAAAGGGAACAACGTATGTTGTTATGCGGTTTGACCGATAAAGATCTTCGTAGAATACGTAGGAGCCAATATGAGCATCCAGGTTCTGCTATTGGTTATTGACCAGAGATGTGTCTCGGTCATGTCTACATAGTTCTCGAACCCATAGGGTCCGCACGCTTAACGTTCGATGATGATTTGTATTATGAGTTATGTGATTTGATGACCGAAGTTTGTTCGGAGTCCCGGATGAGATTAAGGACATGACGAGGAGTCTCGAAATGGTCGAGAGGTAAAGATTGATATATTGGAAGGTAGTATTCGGACACCGGAAGGGTTCCGGAGCGTATCGAGTACATACCGGAGTACCGGAGGGGTTACCGGAACCCCCCCGGGGAAAGATATGGGCCTTATGGGCCATAGGAGGGAGGCTAACCAGCCCACAAGGGTCTGGTGCGCCCCCCACAAGGGAGGAGTCCGAATTGGACTTGGGAAGGGGGTGCCACCCCCTTTCCTTCTCCTACTCCCTCTCCTTCCCCTTTTCCCGCTTCGGTAGAAGGAAAAAAGGGTGGGGCCGAATGCTACTAGGACTGGAGTCCTAGTAGGACTCCCCTCTCCCTGGCGCGCTCCTTGTTGGCCGGCCTCCTCCTCCCCTCCTTTATATAAGGGGGCAGGGGGACACCCCAAAGACACAACAGACAATTGTCTTAGCCGTGTGCGGTGCCCCCTCCACAGTGATACGTCCATTTTGCATCATGCTTTTATATCGATATTTATTGCATTATGGGCTGTTATTACACATTATGTCACAATACTTATGCCTATTCTCTCTTATTTTACAAGGTTTACATAAAGAGTGAGAATGCCGGCAGCTGGAATTCTGGGCTGGAAAAGGAGCAAATATTAGAGACCTATTCTGCACAACTCCAAAAGTCCTGAAACTCCACGGAAGTTATTTTTGGAAATAATAAAAAAATACCGAGCAAAGAAAATACCAGAGGGGGCCCACACCCTGGCCACGAGGGTGGGGGGCGCGCCCTACCCCCCTGGGCGCGCCCCCTGCCTCGTGGGCCCCCTGTTGGCCCTTCGGTGCCCATCTTCTGCTATATGAAGTCTTTCGTCCGAAGAAAAATCATAAGCAAGCTTTCGGGACGAGACTCCGCCGCCACGAGGCGGAACCTTGGCGGAACCAATCTAGGGCTCCGGCGGAGCTGTTCTGCCGGGGACACTTCCCTCCGGGAGGGGGATATCATCGCCATCGTCATCACCAACGCTCCTATCATCGGGAGGGGGCCAATATCCATCAACATCTTCACCAGCACCATCTCCTCTCAAACCCTAGTTCATCTCTTGTATCCAATTCTTGTCTCTAAGTCTGGGATTGGTACCTGTAGGTTGCTAGTAGTGTTGATTACTCCTTGTAGTTGATGCTAGTTGGTTTATTTGGTGGAAGATCATATGTTCAGATCCTTTATGCATATTAATACCCCTCTGATTATGAACATGAATATGCTTTGTGAGTAGTTACGTTTGTTCCTGAGGACATGGGAGAAGTCTTGCTATTAGTAGTCATGTGAATTTGGTATTCGTTCGATATTTTGATGAGATGTATGTTGTCTCTTGATACGTCTCTGTCGTATCTACTTTTCCAAACACTTTTGCCCTTGTTTTGGACTCTAACTTGCATGATTTGAATGGAACTAACCCAGACTGACGCTGTTTTCAGCAGACTTTCCATGGTGTTATTTATGTGCAGACACAAAAGTTCTCGGAATGACCTGAAACTCCACGGAACATCTATTTGGAAAATATTAAAAATACTTGAAGAAAAATCCACGTCAGGGGGCCCACACCCTGTCCACGAGGGTGGGGTGCGCGCCCCCTTGCCTCGTGGGCCCCCTGACACTCCACCGACCTCAACTCCAACTCCATATATTCACTTTCGGGGAGAAAAATATCAGAGAGAAGGACTCATCGCGTTTTACGATACGGAGCCACCGCCAAGCCCTAAAACCTCTCGGGAGGGCTGATCTGGAGTCCGTTCGGGGCTCCGGAGAGGGGAATCCGTCGCCATCGTCATCATCAACCATGCTCCATCACCAATTTCATGATGCTCACCGCCGTGCGTGAGGAATTCCATCGTAGGCTTGCTGGACGGTGATGGGTTGGATGAGATCTATCATGTAATCGAGTTAGTTTTGTTAGGGTTTGATCCCTAGTATCCACTATGTTCTGAGATTGATGTTGCTATGACTTTGCTATGATTAATGCTTGTCACTAGGGCCCGAGTGCCATGATTTCAGATCTGAACCTATTATGTTTTCATGAATATATGTGAGTTCTTGATCCTATCTTGCAAGTCTATAGTCACCTATTATGTGTTATGATCCGGCAACCCCGAAGTGACAATAATCGGGACCACTCCCGGTGATGACCATAGTTTGAGGAGTTCATGTATTCACTATGTGTTAATGCTTTGGTCCGGTACTCTATTAAAAGGAGGCCTTAATATCCCTTAGTTTCCATTAGGACCCCGCTGCCACGGAAGGGTAGGACAAAAGATGTCATGCAAGTTCTTTTCCATAAGCATGTATAACTATATTCGGAATACATGCCTACATTACATTGATGAATTGGAGCTAGTTCTGTGTCACCCTATGTTATGACTATTACATGATGAACCGCATCCGGCATAATTCTCCATCACCGATCCAATGCCTACGAGCATTTCACATATTGTTCTTTGCTTATTTGCTTTTCCGTTGCTACTGTTACAATCACTACAAAAACCAAAAATATTACTTTTGCTACCAGTACTGTTACTTCCATATTACTTTGCTACTAAATACTTTGCTGCAGATACTAAGTTATCCAGGTGTGGTTGAATTGACAACTCAACTGCTAATACTTGAGAATATTCTTTAGCTCCCCTTGTGTCGAATCAATTAATTTGGGTTGAATACTCTACCCTCGAAAACTGTTGCAATCCCCTATACTTGTGGGTTATCAAGACTATTTTCTGGCGCCGTTGCCGGGGAGCATAGCTCTATTCTTTGAGTCAATTGGGATTTATATCTGCTGGTCACTATGAAGAACTTGAAGGACGCAAAAACAACAATTTATCCCTCAACTATGAGGGGAGGTAAGGAACTGCCATCTAGCTCTGCACTTGATTCACCTTCTATTTTGAGTAAGCTTGCGACACCTAAACCTGCTTCTGCTATTCGTTCTGATATGTCGCATGTTATTGATGATGCCACTTCTGCTATGCATGATACTTATGATGAAACTACATCTATGCTTGATACTACTGTGCCACTTGGTGAATTTCTTGATGAACAACTTGCTAGGGTTAGAGAGAATGAAATTATTGAAACTGATAATATTGATGAAAGTGATGATGAAGACTCTCCCCCTAATAAATATGAATCGCCTATTGTTCCTGAGGGTTATGTTTTTGAAAACGAAGCTACTTTAGCTATTTTAGCTTGCAAAGATAGATACGAGCTCAAGAGGTTATTAGCTAAATGGAAGCATCAATATCTTAATGCTAGAATGAAACCTGACCCTGCTTTTGCTACTTCACCTATCTGTGTTACTGATAAGGATTATGAATTCTCTATTGATCCTGATATAATTACTTTGGTTGAATCTGATCCTTTTCATGGCTATGAGTCTGAAACTGTTGTGGCACATCTTACTAAATTAAATGATATAGCCACCATGTTCACTAATGATGAGAAATCTCGCTACCTTTATATCCTTAAAATATTTCCGTTCTCATTAAAGGGTGATGCTAAGATATGGTTTAATTCTCTTGATCCTGGTTGTGTGCGTAGTCCCCAGGATATGATTTATTACTTCTCTGCTAAATATTTCCTTGCTCATAAGAAACAAGCTGCTTTAAGGGAAATATATAATTTTGTGCAAATTGAAGAAGAGAGTCTCCCACAAGCTTGGGGGAGGCTTCTCCAGTTACTTAATGCTTTGCCTGATCATCCTCTTAAGAAAAATGAAATACTTGATATCTTTTATAATGGACTAACCGATGCCTCCAGAGATTACCTGGATAGTTGTGCTGGTTCTGTTTTCAGGGAAAGAACACCGGATGAAGCTGAAATTCTATTGAATAATATGTTGACAAATGAAAATAATTGGACACTTCCTGAGCCAGCTCCTGAGCCAATTCCTAAACCAACTCCGAAGAAAAGAGGTGTCCTATTTCTCAGTCCTGAAGATATGCAAGAGGCAAAGAAATCTATGAAAGAAAAAGGTATTAAAGCTGAAGATGTTAAGAATTTACCTCCTATTGAAGAAATACATGGTCTTAATTTACCGCCTGTTGAAGAACCATATGATCTTAATCCATTACCTATTAAAGAAACTCATGGTCTTGATAACCCCACACAGGTAGTAAAGGTAAATTCTCTCTATAGATATGATAAAGCTGAAATCCCTCCTGCTAAGTTTGCTAGCCAATGTTTGGATGAGTTTGATAACTTTATGGTTAGGCAAGAGGATTTTAATGCTTATTTTGGTAGACAATTAAAACAAAATGCTTATATGATTGAACACTTGGGTGATTATATGTCTAGAGTTAAAGGTGAACTTAAACTCATTACTAAACATGCTTCTATGGTTACCACTCAAGTAGAACAAGTACTTAAAGCTCAAAATGATTTGCTCAATGAATTGAATAGTAAGAATAATGACTATGCTGTTAGAGTGGCTACTAGAACTGGTAAAATGACTCAGGAACCTTTGTATCCTGAAGGCCATCCTAAAAGAATTGAGCAAGATTCTTAGAGAAATAATATAGATGCACCTAGTCCTTCTAAAAGGAAGAAAAAGAAAAATGATAGGACTTTGCATACTTCTAGAGAACCTATTGCTGAACCACCTGAGAATCCAAATGATATTTCTATTTCTGATGTTGAAACACAATCTGGTAATGAACATGAACCTAATGAAAATGTTAATGATGGTGTTCATGATGATGCTCAACCTAGCAATCATAATGATGTAGAAATTGAACCAACTATTGATCTTGATAACCCACAATCAAAGAATCAACGTTATGATAAGAGAGACTTTGTTGCTAGGAAACATGGTAAAGAAAGAGAACCTTGGGTTCAGAAACCCATGCCTTTTCCTCCAAAACAATCCAAGAAAAAGGATGATGAGGATTTTCAGCGCTTTGCTGAAATGATTAGACCTATCTTTTTGCGTATGCGATTAACTGATATGCTCAAAATGAATCCTTATGCTAAGTACATGAAAGAAATTGTTACTAATAAAAGAAAGATACCGGAAGCTGAAATTTCCACCATGCTTGCTAATTACACTTTTAAGGGTGGAATACCAAAGAAACTAGGAGATCCAGGAGTACCAACTATACCATGCTCCATTAAAAGAAACTATGTTAAAACTGCTTTATGTGATCTTGGAGCCGGTGTTAGTGTTATGCCTCTCTCTTTGTATTGTAGACTTGACTTGAATAAGTTGACACCTACTGAAATATCTTTGCAAATGGCTGATAAATCAACTGCTATACCTGTCGGTATTTGTGAGGACGTGCCTGTTGTAGTTGCAAACGTTACTATTTTAACGGACTTTGTTATTCTTGATATTCCTGAGGACGATAGTATGTCTATTATTCTTGGAAGACCTTTTTTGAATACTGCAGGGGCTGTTATTGATTGCAACAAAGGCAATGTCACTTTTCATGTTAATGGTAATGAGCATACGGTACACTTTCCGAGGAAACAACCTCAAGTCCACAGTATCAATTCTATTGGAAAAATTCCATCAATTATTTTTGGAGGTTTTGAATTTCCTCTTCCTACTGTCAAGAAGAAATATGATATTCTTATTATTGGGGATGTGCATATCCCCGTTGAGGTAACATAGTGCCATTCGAAATTTCTCCGGTTCCATGTTAGTCGGAATGAGTTTGTTAACAAGACTTGATCAACCTTGTTAGTGGATTCCTTTTGATGAGCATGAGATGGATGAAACTAGAAGCACAACCTTTTGTACTCTCTCTCTACTTTCTGTTATTTAGTTGAAATAAAGTAAATAGTATTTTCCTGTCTATTTTCTGAATTATCCGTGCAATATAAAAATACCCCGAAATAAAAGTTCTCCAAATGCCCTGAAAATGGAATATGATTTTTTCTAGAATATTTGAGAATATCTGGCACTAAGAACACAGCAGGGGGAGCAAGCACCTGGCCACGAGGGTCCAGGGCGCGCCCACCCCTACAGGGCGCGCCCCCTGCCTCGTGGGCCCATGGTGGCTCCCCTCCACTTATTCCTGCACCCACACACCTCTTCTTCCTCCCAAAAAAATCACCATCCAGCTCAAGCACGAGTTCTAGCTCATTTTGCTGTGATTTTCGATCTCCTTGCTCAAAGCACCTCTCACAGAGCTGCTTGGGGAGATTGCTCCTTGGTATCTGACTCCTCCATTGGTCCAATTAGTTTTTGTTCTAGTGCTTTACTCATTGCAAATTTGTGCTGCCTAGGTGACATGTTCTTGAGCTTGCATGTCAAATTTATTTGGTTCCAAGTAGTTCTAATGCTTGATATAGGCTCTAGGCACTTGTAGGAGTAGTTGCTATCAATTTTGTTGAGTTTGGTTCACTTTTATTTGAAGTTACTAAAAATTTCAGAAATTTTTTAGAGGAAGAAATATGCTTAGGAAAATGTTCCAAGGTGGTTCTTCAAGGAAGCAAGGACCCAGACTTGCAATGCGTGATGCTGACGATGAACCACCAAGGGACGCTCCAGTGCGGCCTTGTGAATGGCCTTCAGAAAACTTTATGGATCTAGCGGGAATCAAGGAAGAATTTAACGCATATTTGCGTAAAGCTGATCTTGTGAGCTTCGAGGCAGAGAAGTGCCGCCAATACCACTATCTCACTAGTTCATTTGTGAGGAGGTTTGAATTTTCATCTTCACGTAATTCTCCAACTGTCCTATTTGATCTTTATGAAAAATCTTATACGATGGACTTAGAGGATTTTACCACTGCTTGCAAACTTCCACAATGGGGTAGTGCCAGTGAACCCCGCAAATCTGAATTTAGAGATTTTCTTGCTAGTATGACTGTGGGGGAATCTAGAGATATAACACAAGCTACCATAGGGAGCATCCATTTTCCTGCTATACATTATTTTGCTCTCTTCATAGGTAGGTGCATAAATGGTAAGGATGAAGCATGTCACATGTGTGTCCCTGACCTCAGTATTCTTAGGAGTGCTATGTTAGGAGATAAATCTTATAATTTGGGAGCCATTGTTGCACGTAGGTTGCATCATAATAGATTTAATGCAGATTTCTTTGGAGGAATTTATGCAACCCGCTTAGCTAATTTTCTTGGTGTGGACATACGTGAGGATGATATTGAGTTGCCTCCTACTTATTTAGACTTTAATGCTATGGTTCACCACCAGTTTGTCGAGAGGAATGAATCACCTCTCCGGTATCGCTTAATCTTTCACAGACGTCGTGTTGTCCGTATTACTCTCCCTGCTCCTGCCTTCTTTGATTATCAGGCAAAAGGAAGATATGTTATTACCAGAGAGGAGGCAGATGAGTACGAGAGGAGGGCGGAGGCAGCTCACCGTCATGCTGCAGCTCAGGAGGCGATAGCTGCTGCATCTCAGTACGACCCCGGCTACAACTATGGATATCCGCCAGGCCATCCGTGGCAATAAACCAACTTAGGCCAAAAGCCTAAGCTTGGGGGAGTACGTAACATTACCTTTATGTTCACACACACTCATTTCTAGATGTCGGTGCTCATACTTTTTCACTGTAATATCCATGCTAGTTTATTTTCTTTTTCTTGCTTTCTTCTTGTGTGTTTGTTAAACCTTAAGAAAAACCAAAAAATTAGTGTAGCTTTTAGTTAGTTTACTTTTCTTGCTGTAGTAGTAATAATTAAAAAGAAAACCCAAAAAGATTTCCCGTTCTTCTTATGCTTGTTGGGAGCTTTCCCATGTAAATAGTTTTATTTCTTTTCTTTTCTTTGGGGGTCGATAGGAGAAGACCATGATTAAATTGTTGAAGTGGCTCTTATATGCATTATTGTTGATTTAACCAAGAGCCCCTATTGCCTTGTCTTCTCCTGTTTATTGAATGCTCGCAGATTCCAGCTTAGTCCAATGCACGTGCACTCTTATTATTTTCACATCGTTCGGTCGTGCAAGTGAAAGGCAATTATGACGATATATGATGGACTGACTGAGATGAGAGAAGCTGGTATGAACTCGACCTCTCTTGTTTTTGTAAATATGATTAGTTCATCGTTCCTGATTCAGCCTATTATGAATAAACATGTTTGCAATGAAAATTAGAGATCATAGTTGCTTGTGCCATGCTTGATTAGCTATGAGTTATAATGGTTTACCTTGCGTGCGAACATGCTATTAAAATGGTTGTGATGTGGTATAGTGGGGTGGTATCCTCCTTTGAATGATTTAAGTGACTTGACTTGGCACATGTTTACACATGTAGTTGAAACAAATCAACATAGCCTTCACGATATTTATGTTCATGGTGGATTATATCCTACTCATGCTTGCACTCAATGTTTATTAATTTTAATGCATGTTCATGACTGTTGTCGCTCTCTAGTTGGTCGCTTCCCAGTATTTTGCTAGCCATCAGTTGTACTAAGCGGGAATACTGCTTGTGCATCCAATCCCATAAACCCCAAAGTTATTCCATATGAGTCCACTATACCTTCCTATATGCGGTATCTACCTGCCATTCCAAGTAAATTTGTATGTGCCAAACTCTAAACCTTCAAATGAAATTCTGTTTTGTATGCTCGAATAGCTCATGTATCAACTAGGGTTTTCCATATCTTCCATGCTAGGTGGGTTATTCTCAAGAGGAGTGGACTCCGCTCCTCACTCACGAGAAAATGGCTGGTCACCGGGATGCCCAGTCCCATGCTTTATGCAAAATCAAATCAAAATAATTGCAAACAAAACTCCCCCTAGGACTGTTGTTAGTTGGAGGCACTCGTTGTTTCGAGCAAGCCATGGATTTATGCTTGTTGGTGGAGAGGGAGTATAAACTTTACCATTCTGTTTGGGAACCGCCTATAATGTGTGTAGCGTGGAAGATATCGCCATCTCTCGGTTGTTATGTTGACAATGAAAGTATGCCGCTCAAAATATTATTTATCTCTATTTCAAAACCGAGCTCTGGCACCTCTACAAATCCCTGCTTCCCTCTGCGAAGGGCCTATCTATTTACTTTTATGTTGAGTCATCACCCTCTTATTAAAAAGCACCAGCTGGAGAGCACTATTGTCATTTGCATCCATTACTATTAATTCATATTGGGCATGACTATCACTGGATCTCTTTTACCATGAATTACAATGTCTAGTCAGTCCTTGATCTTTAAAGGTGCTCTCCATTTATGTTTTGTGGTCTCAGAAAGGGCTAGCGAGATACCATCTTATTATATCATATCATGATTGTTTTGAGAAAGTGTTGTCATCCGAGATTTATTATTATTGCTCGCTAGTTGATTATGCCATTGATATGAGTAAACATGAGACCTAAGAGTTATTGCGAATGTGGTTAGTCATAATCTTTGCTGAAAACTTGAATGCTGGCTTTACATATTTACAACAACAAGAGCAAACAGAGTTTGTAAAAGTTTTTCTTTATCACTTTCAGTTTATCAACTGAATTGCTTGAGGACAAGCAAAGGTTTAAGCTTGGGGGAGTTGATACGTCTCCGTCGTATCTACTTTTCCAAACACTTTTGCCCTTGTTTTGGACTCTAACTTGCATGATTTGAATGGAACTAACCCGGACTGACGCTGTTTTCAGCAGACTTTCCATGGTGTTATTTATGTGCAGAAACAAAAGTTCTCAGAATGACCTGAAACTCCACGGAACATCTATTTGGAAAATATTAAAAATACTGGAAGAAAAATCCACGTCAGGGGGCCCACACCCTGTCCACGAGGGTGGGGGCGCACCTGCCCCCCCCCCCCCTGGGCGCACCCCCTGCCTCGTGGGCCCCCTGACGCTCCACCGACCTCAACTCCAACTCCATATATTCACTTTCGGGGAGAAAAATATCAGAGAGAAGGACTCATCGCGTTTTACGATACGGAGCCACCGCCAAGCCCTAAAACCTCTCGGGAGGGCTGATCTGGAGTCCGTTCGGGGCTCCGGAGAGGGGAATCCGTCGCCATCGTCATCATCAACCATGCTCCATCACCAATTTCATGATGCTCACCGCCGTGCGTGAGGAATTCCATCATAGGCTTGCTGGACGGTGATGGGTTGGATGAGATCTATCATGTAATCGAGTTAGTTTTGTTAGGGTTTGATCCCTAGTATCCACTATGTTCTGAGATTGATGTTGCTATGACTTTGCTATGCTTAACGCTTGTCACTAGGGCCCGAGTGCCATGATTTCAGATCCGAACCTATTATGTTTTCATGAATATATGTGAAATCTTGATCCTATCTTGCAAGTCTATAGTCACCTATTATGTGTTATGATCCGGCAACCCTGAAGTGACAATAATCGGGACCACTCCCGGTGATGACCATAGTTTGAGGAGTTCATGTATTCACTATGTGTTAATGCTTTGGTCCGGTACTCTATTAAAAAGAGGCCTTAATATCCCTTAGTTTCCATTAGGACCCCGCTGCCACGGGAGGGTAGGACAAAAGATGTCATGCAAGTTCTTTTCCATAAGCACGTATGACTATATTCGGAATACATGCCTACATTACATTGGTGAATTGGAGCTAGTTCTGTGTCACCCTATGTTATGACTGTTACATGATGAACCGCATCCGGCATAATTCTCCATCACCGACCCAATGCCTACGCGCTTTTCACATATTGTTCTTTGCTTATTTACTTTTCCGTTGCTACTGTTACAATCATTACAATACCCAAAAATATTACTTTTGCTACCGTTACTGTTACTTCCATATTACTTTGCTACTAAATACTTTGCTGCAGATACTAAGTTATCCAGGTGTGGTTGAATTGACAACTCAACTGCTAATACTTGAGAATATTCTTTGTCTCCCCTTGTGTTGAATCAATAAATTTGGGTTGAATACTCTCCCCTCGAAAGCTGTTGCGATCCCCTATACTTGTGGGTTATCATCTCTCCTCTAGTGGTGTTATGTGAACGTCGACTACATGACACTTCACCATTATTAGGGCCTAGAGGAAGGCATGGGGAAGTAATAAGTAGATGATGGGTTGCTAGAGTGACAGAAGCTTAAACCCTAGTTTATGCGTTGCTTCGTAAGGGGCTGATTTGGATCCATATGTTTCATGCTATGGTTAAGTTTACCTTCATATTTCTTTTGTAGTTGCGGATGCTTGAAATAGGGGTTAATCATAAGTGGGATGTTTGTCCAAGTAAGGACAGCACCCAAGCACTGGTCCACCCACATATCAAATTATCAAAGTACCGAACGCGAATCATATGAACGTGATGAAAACTAGCTTGACGATAATTCCCATGTGTCCTCGGGAGCGCTTTTCTCTATATAAGAGTTTTTCCAGGCTTGTCCTTTGCTACAAAAAGGATTGGGCCACCTTGCTGCACTTTATTTACTTTTGTTACTTGTTGCTCGTTACAAATTATCTTATCAGAAAACTATCTGTTACCTATAATTTCAATGCTTGCAGAGAATACCTTGCTGAAAACCGCTTATCATTTCCTTCTGCTCCTCGTTGGGTTCGACACTCTTACTTATCGAAAGGACTACGATAGATCCCCTATACTTGTGGGTCATCAAGACTCTTTTCTGGCGCCGTTGCCGGGGAGTGAAGCACCTTTGGTAGGTGGAATTTGGCAAGGAAAAATTTATATAGTATGCTGAAATTTACTGTCACTTGTTACTATCGAAAGTAATCCTCTGAGGGGCTTGTTCGGGGTATCTTCACCCCGACCAGTAGAGCAAAGGGTTGCTCCTCAACCTACTGAACCTACTGAAAATGAAAATGTCTACTTTGAAATTCCTTCGGGTATGATAGAAAAATTGCTAGCTAATCCTTTTGCAGGAGACGGAACATTACATCCTGATGAGCACCTAATCTATGTGGATGAAGTTTGTGGATTATTTAAGCTTGCAGGTATGACCGATGATGTTATCAACAAGAAGGTCTTCCCTTTACCTTTTAAGGGAGATGCATTGACATGGTATAGGCTATGTGATGATATGGGATCATGGAACTACAAACGATTCAAATTGGAATTTCATCAGAAGTTTTATCCTATGCATCTTGTTCATCGTGATCGTAATTATATATATAATTTTTGGCCTCGCGAAGGAGAAAGCACCGCTCAAGCTTGGGGGAGGCTTAAGTCAATGTTATATTCACGCCCCAATCATGAGCTCTCAAGAGAAATGATTATTCAAAAAAATTATGCTCGGCTTTCTAACAACAATCGCACCATGCTCGATACTTCTTGTACTGGTTCTTTTATGATGAAGACTATTGAATTCAAATGGAATTTATTGGAAAGAATTAAACGCAACTCTGAAGATTGGGACCTCGACGAAGGTAAGGAGTCAGGTATAACACCTAAGTTTGATTGTGTTAAATCTTTTATGGATACCGATGTTTTCCTTAAATTTACACTAAATATGGACTTGACTTTGAGATACTAGCTTCTTTTTGTGAATCTTTTGCTGCTCATGTTGATCTCCCTAAGGAGAAGTGGTTTAAATATCATCCTCCCATAGAAGTAAAAGTAGTTGCACCTATTAAAGTTGAAGAAAAAACTATCACTTATAATGATCCTATTGTTCCTACTTCTTATGTTGAGAAACCACCTTTCCCTGTTAGAATAAAGGATCATGCTAAAGCTTCAAATGTGGTTCGTAAAAGCAATATTAGAACTTATACACCTCCTGAGCAAGTTAAAGTTGAACCTAATATTGCTATTGTTAAAGATCTCTTGGCTGATAATATTGATGGGCATGTTATTTATTTCTGTGATGAGACTGCTAAAATTGATAAACCTAGTGCTAAAGATAAACATAGACCTGTGGTAGGCATGCATGTTATTTCTGTTAAAATAGGAGATCATTGTTATCATGGCTTATGTAACATGGGTGCTAGTGCTAGTGCAATACCTATTGACTTATACAAAGAAATTATGCATGATATTGCACCTGCTGAGTTACAAGATATTGATGTCACAATTAAGCTTGCTAATAGAGATACTATATCACCAATTGGAATTGTTAGAGATGTTGAAGTCTTGTGTGGGAAAACTAAATATCCTGCTGATTTTCTTGTTCTTGGTTCCCCACAAGATAGTTTTTTTCCCTTTGGTAGACCCTTCTTAAACACTGTTAATGCTAGGATAGACTGCAAAAAGGATGTTGTTACCATTGGTCTAGGTGATATGTCTCATGAGTTTAATTTTTCTAAATTTTGTAGACAACACCGTGAAGAGGAATTGCCTAGTAAAGATGAAATTTTTGGTCTTGCTTCTATTGACGTACCTCCTAGTGATCCTTTAGAACAATATTTGCTAGACCATGAAAATGATATGTTTATGAATGAAAGAAGGGAAATAGATGAAGTGTTCTTTTAACAGGGACCTATTCTAAAACACAACTTGCCTGCTGAAATCCTAGGGGATCCTCCTCCACCCAAGGGTGATCCCGTGTTCGAACTTAAACCATTGCCTGATACTCTTAAATATGCTTATCTTGATGAAAAGAAGATATATCCTGTTATTATTAGTGCTAACCTTTCAGAGACGGAGGAAGAAAAATTATTGAAAACTTTGAAGAAGCACCGCGCTGCTATTGGATATACTCTTGATGATCTTAAGGGCATTAGTCCCACTCTATGTCAACACAAAATAAATTTGGAGAAAGACGCCAAACCAGTTATTGATCATCAACGACGATTAAACCCTAAGATGAAAGAAGTGGTAAGAAAGGAAATATTAAAGCTCCTTGAGGCAGGTATAATCTATCCCGTTGCTGATAGTCAGTGGGTAAGTCCTGTCTATTGTGTCCCTAAGAAAGGAGGTATTACTGTCGTTCCTGATGATAAAGATGAATTGATTCCGCAAAGAATTATTACAGGTTATAGGATGGTAATTGATTTCCGCAAATTAAATAAAGCTACTAAAAAAGATCATTACCCCTTACCTTTTATTGATCAAATGCTAGAAAGATTATCCAAACATACACATTTTTTCTTTCTAGATGGTTATTCTGGTTTCTCTCAAATACCTGTGTCAGCTGATGATCAAGCTAAGACCACTTTTACTTGCCCTTTCGGTACTTTTGCTTATAGATGTATGCCTTTAGGTTTATGTAATGCACCTGCTACCTTTCAAAGATGCATGATGGCTATATTCTCTGACTTTTGTGAAAAGATTTGTGAGGTTTTCATGGACGATTTCTCCGTTTATGGATCCTCTTTTGATGATTGCTTAAGAAACCTTGATCGAGTTTTGGAGAGATGTGAAGAAACTAATCTTGTCTTGAATTGGGAAAAGTGCCACTTTATGGTTAATGAAGGTATTGTCTTGGGGCACAAAATTTCTGAAAGAGGTATTGAAGTTGATAAAGCTAAAGTTGATGCTATTGAAAAGATGCCATGTCCCAAGGATATCAAAGGTATAACAAGTTTCCTTGGTCATGCCGGTTTTTATAGGAGGTTCATTAAGGACTTCTCAAAAATTTCTCGGCCTTTGACTAATCTATTACAAAAAGATATACCATTTGTCTTTGATGATGATTGTGTAGAGGCATTTGAAATACTTAAGAAAGCATTAATTTCTGCACCTATTGTTCAGCCACCTGACTGGAATTTACCCTTTGAAATTACGTGTGATGTTAGTGATTATGCCGTAGGTGTTGTTCTAGGGCAAAGAGTTGATAAGAAATTAAATGTTATTCAATATGCTAGTAAAACTCTAGACAATGCCCAGAGAAATTATGCCACTACTGAAAAAGAATTTTTAGCAGTCGTTTTTGCTTGTGATAAGTTCAGACCTTATATTGTTGAATCTAAAGTAACTATTCACACGGATCATGCTGCTATTAAATATCTTATGGAAAAGAAAGATGCTAAACCTATACTTATTAGATGGGTTCTCTTGCTACAAGAATTTGATTTGCATATTATTGATAGAAAGGGAGCTGGGAACCCCGTTGCAGATAACTTGTCTAGGTTAGAAAATGTTCTTGATGACCCACTACATATTGATGATAGCTTTCCTGATGAACAACTAAATGTCATAAATGCTTCTCGTACTGCTCCATGGTATGCTGATTATGCTAATTACATTGTTGCTAAATTCATACCACCTAGTTTTACATACCATCAAAAGAAAAAGTTTTTCTATGATTTGAGACATTACTTTTGGGATGACCCACATCTTTATAAAGAAGGAGTAGATGGTGTTATTAGCCGTTGTGTACCTGAGCATGAACAGGAACAGATCCTATGCAAATGTCACTCCGAGGCTTATGGAGGACACCACGCTGGAGACAGAACTGCACATAAGGTATTGCAATCCGGTTTTTATTGGCCTACTCTCTTCAAGCATGCTCGTAAGTTTGGCTTATCTTGCGATGAATGTCAAAGAATTGGTAATATTAGTAGACGTCAAGAAATGCCTATGAATTATTCACTCGTTATTGAACCATTTGACATATGGGGCTTTGATTATATGGGACCGTTTCCTGCCTCTAATGGGTATACCCATATTTTAGTTATTGTTCATTACGTTACTAAGTGGGTAGAAGCTGTTCCAACTAGTAGTGCTGATCATAACACTTCTATTAAGATGCTTAAAGAAGTTATTTTTTCGAGGTTTGGAGTCCCTAGATATTTAATGACTGATTGTGGTTCACATTTTATTCATGGTGCTTTCCATAAAATGCTTGCTAAGTATGATGTTAATCATAGAATTGCATCTCCTTATCACCCACAGTCTAGTGGTCAAGTAGAATTGAGTAATAGAGAACTCAAATTAATTTTGCAAAAGACTGTTAATAGATCTAGAAAGAATTGGTCCAAGAAGCTTGATGATGCATTATGGGCCTATAGAACTGCATATAAAAATCCTATGGGTATGTCTCCGTATAAAATGGTTTATGGAAAAGCATGTCACTTACCTCTCGAACTAGAACATAAGTCATATTGGGCTATTAAAGAGCTCAACTATGATTTCAAACTTGCCGGTGAGAAGAGGCTATTTGACATTAGCTCACTTGATGAATGGAGAACCCAAGCCTATGAGAATGCCAAGTTGTTTAAAGAAAAGGTTAAAAGATGGCATGACAGAAGAATACAAAAGCGTGAGTTTAATGTAGGTGATTATGTATTGTTATACAACTCTCGTTTAAGATTTTTTGCAGGGAAACTTCTCTCTAAATGGGAAGGTCCTTACGTTATCGAGGAGGTCTATCGTCCCGGTGCCATAAAAATCAACAACTTCGAAGGCACAAATCCGAAGGTGGTGAACAGTCAAAGAATCAAACATTATATCTCAGGTAATCCTATAAATGTTGAAACTAATGTTATTGAAACCGTAACACCGGAGGAATACATAAGAGACACTTTCCAGAATGTTTCAGACTCCGAAAAGGAATAGGTATGTGGTACGGTAAGCAAACCGTCCCCAAAACAGTTCTAATGGCAATTTTTCTCCGTTTTGGAATATTTAGAAAAATAGAAAAATAAGAAGCAGCTCAGGAAGGACACGAGGCCTCCACGAGGGTGGAGGGCGCGCCCCCCTGCCTCGTGGGCACCTCGTGCGCTCTACGGACTCCGTTTTCTTGCACCATACGTATTTTGGTCGGTAAAAATTCATTATATAATCTCCCGAGGGTTTTGACCATCGTATCAGGCAATTGTCCTCTGTTCTTGTTTCGAGTTGTTTTCTGCCGCAGATTAGAGCAAGATGTCTTCTCAAGAGTCAGTCGGGGAGAGTCGGGTGTCTCATCTGACACCAAGTCCAGGGGCAAACAGCGATGCCTATCACTTTGGGCCCTCAACGGAGGAAGAGATGGAAGCTGACTTGAAAAGGATAGATGCCATGGAGGAGGATCAAGAAGTTACTTCTCGTTTCCCGGCAGGCTTCACAATGGGGGAACTACAGAGCTCGGCTATCCCAAACTCGGTCATCCCCTCCAATGTTAAATTTCTCTCTTATGAAAATATGAAAAAGAGTGTTACTTGTTCTCCCGCAGCTATGCAGCATCCATGGGTGCAAGGAGCTTTAACCATCACGGGTAAGCTCCGTAAGGAGATAATGGATCTCAAGCAGCAACTCAATAAGCTCGAGGAAGAGAATCGTATCCTGAGGAGTATCATCGCCAAGAATATCACACCATCACCGAAAAAGGAGACATAATCACATGGGTACGGGCACTCCCATTGGCAACTGCCAAGCTTGGGGGAGGTGCCCCGGTATCGTATCATCATCACACTCCTATCTTTACCGTTTTTGTTAGTTCGATCCTTTTGGTAATATCTTGATCTAGTAGAATAAAATTTTGGTATGATTTAGTTTTGAGTTTTGGTTTATGAT
The DNA here is from genome assembly GCF_018294505.1 of Triticum aestivum. Taxonomy (NCBI): domain Eukaryota; kingdom Viridiplantae; phylum Streptophyta; class Magnoliopsida; order Poales; family Poaceae; genus Triticum; species Triticum aestivum. The sequence continues at coordinate 453,874,376 of NC_057796.1, forward strand.
CCTTCTATGTAATCGAGTCCGTGAGCTATATAATGAAGATTAGTGTTGAGTCAAGGGCTTGATTATTTTGCTATGATCTTGAGTAAATAAAAGAAAAAGAAAGAATAAAAAGAAACAAAGAGATCGATTAAAAGTTGTTGAGAGTTGACAAACATAGCTTTGGTCATCGTTGCAATTAATAGGAAGTAATAAAGAAAGAGAGGTTTCACATATAAATATACTATCTTGGACATCTTTTATGATTGTGAGCACTTATTAAAATATGACATGCTAAAGTTGATGTTGGACAAGGAAGACAACGTAATGGGTTATGTTTTCTTATATCTGAAATAAAGTATATTGTAATGGATCATCCAACATGTTGAGCTTGCCTTTCTCCCTCATGCTAGCCAAATTCTTTGCACCAAGTAGAGATACTACTTGTGCTTCTGAATTCCCTTAAACCCAGTTTTGCCATGAGAGTCCACCATATCTACCTATGGATTGAGTAAGATCCTTCAAGTAAGTTGTCATCGATGCAAGCAATAAAAATTGCTATCTAAATATGTGTGATTGATTAGTGTGGAGGAAATAAGCTTTATGTGATCTTGTGATGTGGAAGAAATAAAAGCGACGGACAGCATAATAAAGGTCCATATCACAAGTGGCAATATAAAGTGACGTTCTTTCGCATTAAGATTTTGTGCATCCAACCCTGAAAGCGCATGGCAACCTCTGCTTCCCTCTGCGAAGGGCCTATCTTTTGCTTCTATCTTCTACCTTATGCAAGAGTCATGGTGATCTTCACCTTTCCTCTTTTTACATTTTATCCTTTGGCAAGCACAGTGTGTGTGTGTGTGTGTGTATATATATATATATATATATATATATATCCAATTGGATGTAAGTTAGCATGAACTATTATTGTTGACATTACCCTTGAGGTAAAATGTTGGGAGGCGAAACTATAAGCCCCTATATTTCTTTGTGTCTGATTAAAACTCCGTAACCACAAGTATTGCGTGAGTGTTAGCAATTGTGCAAGACTAAATGATAGTTGAGTATGTGGACTTGCTGAAAAACTCTGACATAGACTCTTTCTGATGTTATGATAAATTGCAATTGCTTCAATGAATGAGATTATAGTTTGTTGGTTCTCAATAAAGTTTCTGATTCATACTTGACATTCTGAATAGATTATTACTTGCGCATAAGAAATCATATGACAATATCCATATATGTTGCTGTTATAAGAATGATCATGATGCCCTCATGTCCGTATCTTATTTTATCAACACCTCTATCTCTAAACATGTGGACATATTTATCGTTATCGGCTTCCGCTTGAGGACAAGCGAGGTCTAAAATTTGGGGAGTTGATACGTCCATTTTGCATCATGCTTTTATATCGATATTTATTGCATTATGGGCTGTTATTACACATTATGTCACAATACTTATGCCTATTCTCTCTTATTTTACAAGGTTTACATAAAGAGTGAGAATGCCGGCAGCTGGAATTCTGGGCTGGAAAAGGAGCAAATATTAGAGACCTATTCTGCACAACTCCAAAAGTCCTGAAACTCCACGGAAGTTATTTTTGGAAATAATAAAAAAATACCGAGCAAAGAAAATACCAGAGGGGGCCCACACCCTGGCCACGAGGGTGGGGGGCGCGCCCTACCCCCCTGGGCGCGCCCCCTGCCTCGTGGGCCCCCTGTTGGCCCTCCGGTGCCCATCTTCTGCTATATGAAGTCTTTCGTCCGAAGAAAAATCATAAGCAAGCTTTCGGGACGAGACTCCGCCGCCACGAGGCGGAACCTTGGCGGAACCAATCTAGGGCTCCGGCGGAGCTGTTCTGCCGGGGACACTTCCCTCCGGGAGGGGGATATCATCGCCATCGCCATCACCAACGCTCCTATCATCGGGAGGGGGCCAATATCCATCAACATCTTCACCAGCACCATCTCCTCTCAAACCCTAGTTCATCTCTTGTATCCAATTCTTGTCTCTAAGTCTGGGATTGGTACCTGTAGGTTGCTAGTAGTGTTGATTACTCCTTGTAGTTGATGCTAGTTGGTTTATTTGGTGGAAGATCATATGTTCAGATCCTTTATGCATATTAATACCCCTCTGATTATGAACATGAATATGCTTTGTGAGTAGTTACGTTTGTTCCTGAGGACATGGGAGAAGTCTTGCTATTAGTAGTCATGTGAATTTGGTATTCGTTCGATATTTTGATGAGATGTATGTTGTCTCTCCTCTAGTGGTGTTATGTGAACGTCGACTACATGACACTTCACCATTATTTGGGCCTAGAGGAAGGCATTGGGAAGTAATAAGTAGATGATGGGTTGCTAGAGTGATAGAAGCTTAAACCCTAGTTTATGTGTTGCTTCGTAAGGGGCTGATTTGGATCCATATGTTTCATGCTATGGTTAGGTTTACCTTAATACTTCTTTTGTAGTTGCGGATGCTTGCAATAGGGGTTAATCATAAGTGGGATGTTTGTCCAAGTAAGGACAGCACCCAAGCACCGGTCCACCCACATATCAAATTATCAAAGTACCGAACGCGAATCATATGAACGTGATGAAAACTAGCTTGACGATAATTCCCATGTGTCCTCGGGAGCGCTTTTCTCTATATAAGAGTTTGTCCAGGCTTGCCTTTGCTACAAAAAGGATTGGGCCACCTTGCTGCACTTTATTTACTTTTGTTACTTGTTTCTCGTTACAAATTATCTTATCACAAAACTATCTGTTACCTACAATTTCAGTGCTTGCAGAGAATACCTTGCTGAAAACCGCTTATCATTTCCTTCTGCTCCTCGTTGGGTTTGACACTCTTACTTATCGAAAGGACTACGATAGATCCCCTATACTTGTGGGTCATCACACAGTTACACACCTCGGTCATATCGTCGTAGTGCTTAGGCGAAGCCCTGCGCCGGTAACTTCATTATCATCGTTGACACGCCGTCATGCTAACGGTACTCTCCCTCGTCCTCAACTAGATCAAGAGAGTGAGGGACGTCATCGAGCTGAACGTGTGCTGAACGCGAAGGTGCCGTACGTTCGGTACTTGGATCGGTTGGATCGCGAAGACGTTCGACTACATCAACCGCGTTACTAAATGCTTCCGCTTTCGGTCTACGAGGGTACGTGGACACACTCTCCCTGCTCGTTGCTATGCATCTCCTAGATAGATCTTGCGTGATCGTAGGTAAATTTTTTGAAATACCGCATTCCCCAACAGAGAGAACCAAGTAGACACGCATAAAGGATAGAATTCACCTTTGTATAAGTCATGTGCGTATCTCTTGGCAATGAAGCCATAATGGTGATGACCTTAGGCTGCCTTGTATCACCTAACCAATACTGTGACCAACAAAGAAGTAGACCAAGATATCTCGGAAGTACCGATTAAAATATTTCTGCTCGAAGGAGCTGGAGTAAACAAAGAATATGTCAACCGGGATTGGCTCGGGAGTTCCGAAACAGAAGTCATTTACTCTAATATGAAACATAAACAAAGACAGGGGTAATCTTTCAAAAAAGAACTATGCTTTCTAAATAGTAAAAAAACTACCCACGACAATGTTCGAATTCCAAATAAAATAATTTGAAATAATTAAATAAAGGGTGTATTTTACCTTGAAACGGAAACAACAATTCCAAACTGTTGAAACTGGGTTTGTTCTTGAGAAAGGGTAATTAAGTGGCCCGGCAGTCTCAAAAGATAAAATTCTCAGAAATAATGATGCTTAGAAAATACCCTAGAATAGGATGTCTAGAGAGTGTATTTTAAGGACCCTAGTGTAGGACATGTTGTTGGAGTTCAAACCAAAGTACTTTGTGTCCCTCTTCATAGTATGGTTATCATGCACTTAATGTGAATCTTGGATTCACAAAAATCCAAGAAAATCCATACTACAAGCTTTAGGAAGACAACAACTTCAAAAGTTGTAGGTAGAGATCACCATTGAGTAACACTTATAGCCAAACCCGATAAACAATTAGTTCACATGTTGTACTTGAAATAAACTCATTGAAACATTAGTCCTCTAATTGATTTTGTTATAAATCATCACCACTAGAGATATTTTAAGGGATGCACTCTCAACATATCGTGTCATGCCACTGATCTTTTTTTAATATCGATTAACAAAAAGAGCAACATTTCAAGTCCACTACAAGCACTTGCAGATATTGGCATGTAGAAACAAGCGTGGTGTAGATGATGCAATTCAACATGCCTATCGACTAAAGAGGCATGCACTATAACCACTAGTGGAAAAAGTGCTAGCCACAACTTTTGTTAGTGACGCGCCAACTCCTAGTAATGCCAGTACTATTTTTTCCAAGTAGTGGTGGCGTCGGACAATTTGGTACGACAATGATACGAGCATACCGCTGTCGTAGAATGTTTCTCGTACGACATAGACATTTTCTGAGTTTTTTTCCCGTGTGCTTTTGTTTTTTATGGTGTGGCCCATTAGGCCTACGACAGCAGTATCCATTAGGCCCACACCAGCAAAAAAAACTACCCTATCCATTAAAAATTAGTGTAAGTCCGATTCACTAACCTTATCGTTTTCACCCCTTCTTCGCCCCCCCTCCCCTTCTCGACCATCACCGCCGCTGCCCGACGACGCCGCTCTTCGTCGCCGGAACTGCGAGCCGCCGCCAACTCCCGCAAGGAGCTGAGATATCCCCTCTTCCCCTCGCGAATTTTATTCCCCTCCCCAAGCGTCTCCCTTTGATAGATCTGAGCCAGAAATTTTTTTGTAGATGGATAGGGTAGTTGATTGGTTCATATATGAATGGACAGTGCTAGTTTTTTTATATTAGTACTGTGATATTTAGTAGAAATTGATTTATTTGTACAAATTGATATATTTAGTAGAAATGGATAGTGCACAATTGAACTTAGTGTTCAACATGTTATGTGTAAAATGGGAGTTTTGCTTGGTAGTTTCTTTAGAAATGTGCACTGAAGAAATCAGGACAAGTCCTTATGTTGCAAATTTTTGTAGCATTGGAAGTTAAAAGTGACCAATAATATTGTTATTGTTTGTAGCATTGGAAGTTAAAAGTGACCAATAACATGTGAGAATGCTTCAACAGCCACAAAAAGTAGTTGAACTTGGACAGAATACACCATGCATCTTGTTCTTTCCTTTCTTTGTTTATTATCTATATGTTGGTTGTCTTATGAATCATCATAAGCATATATACCTAAATTTTACTTGACAGATTAGAAAAAATAGGCAGTTGCAATTTGCTGTTGTAGGTCACCAATTTTTTATTAGCACTAAGGCCCACATGCTATCTAGTTTGCTATATATAGGTCAACCCTCGACATTGAGATGCTATCTAGTTTGCAAGGCCATTGTGATGCTATCTATATTTTCGTATAACCTATACTTGTTATTATTTTGATGTTGCAGACATGAGTAGCTGGAACAACCACTACCAGTTGTCCTCGTCCAACTTCGCGGCCTATGAAGAAGTTGACAAAGGCAAACAAGCACCAACCAGGTAAGATTACAAAAACATCCATGAGCATTGCAAACATATGCATATATACATATATCATCTAACCATTCATTATTGATGATTTCAAATATTTGACTTGCTAGGCATATGTACGAGACCATCTCCAGAACCGGTCCAGCAGCAGCTACCGGGACGCGACGTGGACATCCTCAGCCGTGAGCTTGTCGCGTCAAAGGAGAGTACAGTGAAGGCCCTTAAGGAGTTGAATAACTCCCTGAAGAAAGAGAGGGATGAGATCATCGACGAGAACTCTGATTTCTGCAATTACAAATTGAAGCTCATCGACCAGAAGGACAAACTGGTCACCGAGATCGATTCTCTGAAGAAGGAGATACGGCTCCTGAAGGCCGAGAGGTGAAACTCAAGACCCTAAAAGTCCATTACAGAAAGGAGGGACAGAGCAACAGGAACAAGTTACGTGAGACGAAGATCTTTCTTCACCGAGACATGTAATGTGTGCATATATGTAGGTAGCTAGCTAGCGGGTCACTTTTGCTTGTAGCTAGCTAGCAGATCACTTTTGCTTGTAGCTAGCTAGCTAGTTGATCACTACTGTTTGTGGATTTGAAGTTACCACTAGAAGTTTAAATGGCTGCACATATACTAATAGTTGGGTATATATATTTTTATTACCAAAAAATACAAATTGCTGGCGTTGATGCACAACATATGCCATAGCTAACAAAATAAATTGTTGGCGTTAGCCAAGTGGCACGCCATCAGTACTAAAATATTGTTGACGTGTCTGCCAACGCCACCATTTAATGTTTTCACTGGCGCCATATTGGTGGCGTTGGGCATATACGCCACCAAGGCTGTTTTTGGCACGCCATAGTTAGGCTTTTTTCCACTAGTGAACCCAACAACTATGAGGTGGGCATCACATTGCATGCGTATGAGAAGAAGAATAACCCGCCGATGAGGAATGATGACAAAATTGGCTAAATGAACCACAAAATCCGAGAAGTATCTCGAGAGTACGGGAGTGGATTTAACACATCCAAATGTTTTATTGTTATCAATGGAAACCCCAAATTGTATTATGTTCATATACAACCCAAGATCCATCAAATAGTTTATCAAGTTTTCATAGTTGTAGGATCAAGCTAATGCCGTGTCACCCATTTGCTCTAGTGCCAGCTCGGTATACTCACATAGCAAGCTTTCCCACCTAGCTTTGTCATCATTGCCAAAGATGCTCCCACACCTCAGAAATTGTTATGCAGATTGTAGGCAGCACCAAAGTAACTCAATCTATATTTTTAATCGGTCTAGTTTGCTAAGTTTTGTGCATTAAAGCATGGCTCTAGCCTCCAACCTCGTGTTTTACAAATTGTAAAGCTTCAACGCTCATGTACATAGTATCTGAGACAAGAGGAGCCTCTTACGGTAATTGGCCGACCAGCGTGGGTCCGAAGGGCGTGGTAATGGACTTTTTTGTCCGATTCTTGCCGATAATTTATTAAGCATGAGTTTGTATATGTTTCCCCCCATAATTAAATAAATAAATTTGAATATGTTTGCTCTGAGATCAATAGGTACTACATTGGCTAGAAAACGAGGCTCAAGCACACAAAAATTGCAACTGGCCATCCGAAACTTTGGTCAACCCAAATGTATGAACATGTAATAACATTACTACGTTTACAAAAATAAAATACAAGTGCAATATTCTTGATGCTAAAACAAATTTGGAGAACATATTTGACTGCATCATCACATAAAACATACATGTCTAACATAAAAAAGGGATCTGAAGACATCTATGGAGGCACATGCATATGAAGATATCTCAATGCTATCAAAATTTGGTAGTTCCAAGCAACGTTGCACACAATGCTGAACATATTTTTCAAGTACTTCCAATTTGATATATAGCATGTATAACATATACCAACAAACTTTGGGTCAAGTATTGCGCGACAAATTGTTTACATCCTTCTAGATATTAATACAATATTTAATATTGTATACTATATTAATTAATCTGTCTGCAAACATGTTGCCTAGCATAATAGTTATTATTTTGATGTTCTCAATGGTAGCATATTTTCATTGCAGATGATTAACTTAGAAATGTTTGACCATCACAAGGAAACAAATTGGAAATGTTTGACTCGCGCAAATGCTAAATGGGGCTATATTTTCAAGCCGAGATAATATCACATTAATCTTTTTTTTACACGACGGTAATCATCTTTGGTTGTGTATGTAGTGTTGCTTCAGTCTAGAAAAATTCCGATTGCCTGAAAGTGGAGTGTGTGAGACACTTTCTTTTTTACGAGAGCTCCCATGGTTTCGGAAAAAGGAAAAACAGTTCCAGCCCGCTGGCCCATGGGCCCATTTGCACGGTTGGTGGCGATAAGTATGCCAGTTAGAACAAGCTTCACATTGCATCAGATCCTATAACCCTAAATAGTGGCTACCCATTACCTATTTTCCTCGTCATGCAACTATGTCATGTCATCAAGTCATGCATGTGGTCACAAGTTACGATTCGTGCACTATTCGATCCATGATTTGTTTCACTAATTATTGTGTGATGCTTGGAACAAATATATGTATGTCATGTTACATATTTTTGTTATATAGGCGCCCCGTTGATATCAATCCAATAGTTTTCTCTTTGTATACAACATTTTATCACATGCTTCATATGCTTTACTTTTTTTAAAGACAAACTGACTGCAATCTTAAATTTGTTTTTGTAATAGTTTTAATTATTTAGCACCTATTTATGCATCTGTTTTATTAGGGTTCCCGGTGCAACGCGCATGGCTTCATCTAGTTGTTTCTTTAATTGTAACCCATGCAACCAATCGGCGTCAAAAACAAAAGAAAAGGAAAAGGAGTGAGAACGATAGCTTACACGCATGAAGCTACAATCATTGCCCCCATCATGCAGAATACAAAACTCCAACGTAGGTAGTAATTATACCACATATTTTACGGTTGCACACCCCGAACGACAGAAAAGGGTGAGCACATGCATTGCAACAGCAAACAGGGCAGGTTTAGCTTATTTTTCTTTTGATGGAATAGGGCAGGTATAGCTAAAAACGTCCACTGGGACAAGTGGGCAACATGCTGATACTACTAGAAGACTGTTTGTATCTTTGGTCTTAAAAGAGAAGCCCCTTTGACACTTTGACAGCAAGGGATCGGGTGAGAGACTCATACGTTGACTAGAGAGTTAGGCACATGGATGTCCACACGGGTGTGAGCACCCCGGCCGGGGCCGGCAGTACATATATGCTCGTTGCTCACGGTCTGAACGCACAGTTCTAGTACAGATCTACAGGAGGACCTAGCTACTCTTGAGCCTTAACCCATGGAGAGACCATCATCCCCTTCAAAGGTTCTCCTCGTCTTCCTCCTGCAGTTCCTCCTGCTCTCTGAACCTCTGGAAGCAAGGATACTAGGTGAGTAGTATACCACATGAATGCATACGCAATTTGTCCATTTTGTACACATGCATGCACGATTTATGGGTATAGTTTATGTTCGCAAGCATACACGATTCATGGATATATTTTCTTGGTTTGTTGATTTTCCGTTTGGTACAGGACAGTTTCTCTTATTCTTACCTTTTCCCCACTTCAGGTGATGCATACGACTACAAGAACCTGCTCGCGTTGGGTGTCGATGGAGATGCCGCAGCGCTGCCCGCATCACAGCTGAACCTCGCCGACGTTGCAGGGAACAGGCGTCCGTATACGCCGCCTTCTCCGGTGCGACCTCCGTCGCCGCACCATCTCCACGGAGATGGCGCGCATGAGCAGCAAAGGTCTCCGCCGGCGCCGTCCTCGACTGAACCTGCACCACCGCGTGATTACAGTCGCCAGCAGGCTGAAGCTGCAGGACACCCATCGATGATGCGCGCGTTTCTCCAAGCGATCATGGGATATGTGACGAAAATGTAAACCACGCCCGCATATGGCCTTTTTTTTCCCGTCAATCTCGTTGAAATTGAATCGTTTCGTGTTAATTTTTCGCATTTTAAAATAGAGCATACAAGCTTTCAGCTCAAAACCACCCTACCTTAATCATCGTTTGCTTGTCCATGATTTGCCTAAGCCAAGAGATTTTTATTTTGTTGACAATTCTCTGCCGCCACTTTTTGTAAATTTCAGTGAACTGTAATTTTTTATATTTTTTTGCGGGTGAACTCTAACCCACAAAAGGAATAAACTGTTAATTATTGGAAAATTATAGTCAATTGAGGATTATCAAAAGTTGAACTTACGCTGCTTAACGAGAAAGGCTATGGCTGGAGTTGCTGACTAACAAACACATCCATTGCATAACACTATGTAAGCGCATTTTCAACGGCATACTCAAAAATGACCACAAGACCTAAAAACTGTTTTTTTTTACCTTTTGGCCCCCAAAACGGCCCAAACAGCACACCTAAAACTTTATGGGGATATAAAAATAACCACCTAAATTTTTCTACTGTCTAAAAAAACTAAATTCTGCTACCAAGGAACAATATTTGGGACCTCCCTACCAGGCTACCAAAAAAACAAAAACGGTGGCGTCAAGCATAATCACTGTCCCGTGAAACTTCCCCGCCGTTGTACCGCCCCACCCCACCTCCGCGCCAGCTGATTTCGGGCGCGGCCACCCCGAGCCCTGCCACACCACCCCACCG
>NC_057796.1:453885002-453924771 GCF_018294505.1 Triticum aestivum
ATCGTCGGTCATCGAGCTCAAATAGGAGCCATGGGATGCGCACGAGGCCGACAACGATCGGTGCACCGCCGCGGCCCGGGCCAAGCTCTCGGCGTGCAGTTGAGGTCCTATCGTTGGAACACTTCCGCTTCGATACACCCCCCTAAACACATCGAGGGCTGAGATTGCCCCGTACCCTTTCATAATAGAGGGCATGATGGTCTTTCTAAACGTACACCGTGAATCCTCGTATACGAATTACACAGGCACGAATGGGCCGGCCCATTAAGCCATTCCCCTCCCCTCCTACCACTAAAAGCGAGGTAAAAATACAAGAAAAGGTAGAGATCCTGATCCTGAGGAATCGATCTCAAAACCTCAGCGCAATAGCAGACAATGCTAACCACTTCACCCACAGCTCCTTGTGGAAATTTGTAGCGCCAAATATATAAACGAAACACAATATCGCACATACATATGAATTTGATTTTTTTAATACCAAAAATACTCTTGTTTTCAAATATTGTTTATAATTTTAGAAAATGTTCTAGAATTTTACGCATATTTTCCCTTTTATTTTTTCACAAGTTTAACAAATAATAAGTGGTTTGCATTTTGTGTACAACATCAATTGTTGGGAGTTTCTTCACAATTTTGGAAAAGTGTTTAAGTTTATAATTTTTTCGTACACAATTTGAAATACCAGAGTTATTGAAAAAATATTAATAAATTGTAAGGATATATGAAAATGTTCATGTTGATTAATAATGAAGAAAATTGCAAATAACATAGGCATTCAAATTAGGAAAAATTACATGCTCATGTATGCACCCGCCTGGCCTAGTCTAACACACTCCTCTCAACAGGCGTTTTTTCGGGACTATGAATAAATGACCCCAACTTCTGGCACCAGCCGCACAGACATATGTGCATCCATGCCAGGTTTAAACGACTTCCAACACCGTTTGCATAATGTGACACGTTCGGCCATTTATTGGCCCTATTTCACCGAGAAAACTCCAGAAAATGCAACACTTGTCAAAAATCCAAACAATTTGGCATGATGCCTTGAATTCGTCACTGAAGCTGGTGGGAAAAAAATGGGGCCATTGGACAAATGTTGAAAAACAATGTGCTTTCAAATGATTGTTGCAAGCAAGTGGGCATGCCCATAGTAGACATCCATGCTTGGTTTGAACGACTTTCAATACCGTATGCAAGTTCTGACACGTCCGAACATTAATTGACCTTTTTTGACCGAGAAAAGTCAAAAATGCAAAATTTGTCGAAAAGCAAAACAACTTGGCATGGTGGCTTGAATTTGTAATTCTATTTTATAAGAAAAATGCATTTTCAGAGAGAAAAAATCACTATTTCTAAAATAGTTCTCGTTTTCAAATTTTTCCTTTTTCCATAAATGTTTGAGATTCCCAAAAACATGTTCGCATTTCATGAAATGTTTGACTATTCAAAATTTTGTTCAGAAACTTGAAATGTTTGCGTTTAATTTTATTTATTATTTTTTCAAAAAGAAAATCACGTTTGGAATCTAAAAAAAGTTTAATCTGTTTTCGGCTTACGGTGCATATACACTGGGCTGCCTTTTTAGACACAAAATCTCTGTAATTACAGTGGCCGGCGACCCATTTTACTAGCAAGAGGTCCTTTTTTTTTGAGAAAAAACATATACTTGCAAGAGGTCCTTTTTTTATTCCACGCACAAACTTGTGTTTTTGGGAATTTCTGTGAACTACTTCTTAAGTTTTGCTGCTCTATTTTCTTTCTTTAAGTGTCGCGCTGCAAACCTAACACAAAAACTTGTGAGCCGCAGTGGTTAGCACACTGCCGTTTAAGCCGCCAGGTTTTGTGTTTGAATCCCAGCCCTAGCGCACAATGTTTTCTCTGTTTTTTCACCTTGCTAACGTGGTTCCACTGCAAATGGGCCGGCTCTGACACATACGGAGGTATGTATACCTTATGGTCATTTGACCATACTACCCTTATACGGTTTGTGAGGGGGGGTGTACCGAAGTAAGGCTCTCGCCGGAATTGGCCATCCCTCGCCGTCGGGCCTCCCTCCTATCGCCGTTGAATTCCAGTGGGTGGAAGTGACCCCGACACACCCAACGTGTTGGGCAAATGCCGCAAAGGAAAAATAATATTTATTATTGAATATGATGTAGTAGTGGTGTGGTGAATATAATAGTTAAAATGGATAGTTTTTTAGTTAAAATGGATAATTTAACATTGAGTTATAAGTTTCCATGAATACGAGCCAAAATTGATATATTGTTTCATTTACGAGTATCTAGTTATGGGTATGTGGTAAAGCAGGAAAAAAATTGGCTGTAAACCGGTTGCGTCATGCACCCTCCGCGACGTACTACCTCCGTCCTGGTTTATTGGTCCCTTTTCGTATTTTGTGCTAAATTTGACATTAGATTTAACTAACAAAATATTAATAGATGTAACGAAAATAATATCACTGAAAACTATGTTCAAATACGAATCGAATGATATAATTTTTGATGACATGCATTATTATTTTCTTAGTTAAATCTATGATCAAAGTTTGGCACCAAATATTAATAAGACCAATAAACCAGGACGGAGGTAGTATGGGGCAAGAGAAGAGCTCAACATGGGAGCCCAACGCATCGTTGTCGCCTTGCGCCATCTCCGTGTCAGACGGGTTGTGCACCCGCACCCAGGATAGGCTAGTTAGAGTTTGTCTCGAAACCAAATAGGTAGTTCGGGATCTCCGAGACAATCGATCACTGAAAGCGGAGAGTTCGGACCCGAATACCTTGCGGAGGAGTGGTCTGGCGTGGGGTGAAGAGGAAGAGGCGCATGCGGACGATACCAGTGGTCTAAAACATATCAGTTCCATAGCACATCATTTGTTTTGTTTTTTGTTTTTTGAGATGACATTATGAACAAAAATAGGACACAACCACAAGAAGAAGCGAAATGGCCTTTCACCCTGAGTATGAACCATATGATGCAGAGGTGGCCCTTGTTAAAGAGATTGTTAGAGATATTGAGGACAACAATCATGCAAACTCTTCATATAAGGTCAAAATATGTTTACATACTCTTACTAGCAAAGTTAGTGTAAATTGTAGCTGATAATCTATGTCTTCAACTACATTCTAAGAGGCAGATTATCGCTTTAAAATGAAAAAAATAGACAAAGGGTATAGAAATGGTTCATCAAAAGTTGGAACACGTCATGTATATTATTTTAGATGTACTAACGAGCTCAAGCACATCGAAGAGGAAGCGGATTGAAGGGGTGAATTGATACTTTTCTCTTGAACACTTATGGGCCATACGTCAGCATCTTATGGGCCAACATGTAAGCAATCATGTCGGCATCTTATGAGCCATATGTCAACATCGTTGAATGGTCAAAACTGATAAACCTAATTGTCAGTAACGTCCACCATCACCGAAAAACCTATTGCTGGACCCACATGTAAGCAGCCACATCAACAGTCTCTAGGCCCGTATGTTTGAATCATTGACCGGTTAAACCTGACTGATCGATTGTTGTTGATGGTTTTCCGTTATTGAAAACAATATTAGGTGAAAAATCGGCCAACCAAACAGTAATAACCATGGCTATCACTGAAATGGACTTGAGTGACAAAAAAAGAACTGTCACCTAGAGACGATCTTTAGGTGATGGAAAAAAATGGTACCATCAACATTTTTCTCTGTGGCGATCTTTCAATGATGGACCATGTGACGATGAAAAAACGCGAGGAGCCCATTTTTGTCGATGGAATTGGTTTTACGTGACTCAAGTGGCTCATCACAAGAAACCGCTGATTTTGTAGTGAGAGTTGTCTAATTAGCAGATCTTGAGGTTCTAGGTCAATAATGCCCAAACCTCCCTTGTCATTTGCTTGATCAATGTCACAGTTTCGTTTGTCCCAAAGACAATGGCACCTCGGTTTATCCATAGATGGATCACCCCTTTATGAATCTTAAGTGAGCCCGTGTAAAAAGTAGGAAGCGTTGACAAAACTGAACTCACATAAATTACTTGACCTCTACATGTCAAGAAATAGGAGCGATCGTTTAATCTTATTTCAACACAGTCCATTGGGGATGAGAACCCCTAAACTATAGGTCGTGTTGAACCAAGTGACAAGCCCAAGTAGGTAAAAGGCAACTGGATAACCTTGCATCCCAACAAACTAGAGAGATCCTGCATTTGTTGCTCAAAACAATTAACAGGTACCATACATGATTTTATAAAATTTATAGATAAACATGTAGAAAGTGAGAACATTTCGAGGATTCTTTAGGGTAAGAATCTGATTGGATGAGGCCTCCATCACTACTAGAGTTTCATCGGCTTATTTGTATGATTGGGAAGTCATGGTCAGGGATGTGAATATGAGCTCTCAAGCGACCGTGTTGAAAGTGAACATTATACATGGTTTGAAGGAGATAGACTCTGATCACAAAAACTAACTGCGACAACCTGTGCCTCTGACATACACCCTTCTTACAAACATTTTTTCCGGGGACACCGTCCAGCAAAATGGAAGAAGTGCCTGAACAAAAGATAGATTTCATCCAATTAGGTATGATCAAACCCTTTCAACATCATAATCCCGAGATTAGCATCATGCTCTCGCATATCAAATGCTTTAGTAAAAGAGAGAAGTTCATATTTCAATCATGATTTGTCACAATTGTCTGAAAACAACCCTAAACATTAATACTAGCTAAGAGCATCTCTAGCCAAACCCTCAAAAGTGCTTAACTACTCAATATTCCCCGTTGAGGAGTTAAGCCACACCTATCCAAAACCTCAACCGGTTTTGCTCGTCCAAAAAATTAGGCGGCTTGTCGCCAAACCCTCAAATTTGAGCGGCCAAAGCAACTTCTCCAAAGAAATCCTTCTCATGTGATGCCTCCATAACGCTCATAACCATAACCATTAAAACAATAGTAACGCGGAAACCCTTCGGGGAAAGACTTTACTTACGGTAGTAGTCTCCTCAGAGCACTTTATTTTGAGAGAAGTATGGGTTGTGTTAAGTTGAGTAGAGTACGAACATCATAGTACACCCCCTCTGTTACCCTAACTTTAATAACAGGTCAATCCGAGTGCCACAAAACCAAATCTACTCGGGACAACCACAATTTCTCAAATGGGTTTGTAGTTATGTCTCTTCCGGGTATCTCCAAAGAGGGAAACTGAGATGTGTAGACTTCCTCTGGCCAGGAAGTTGCCATCTAGTCAAGAGAGCCTGAGTTGGTAGATGTGCATAGAAAATTTGGTAGATCCCCGAGGGGAAACAAGTGGTGTCACGGGGTGGCAAGGACCCAGATCCTCTCTTCCCGGGGATGCCTGCGGGAGGTCAGAGATATGGTTAGAGGGCCATGCTATAAGTGAGGTTTGTTGGACTAACAATCCATGGTGTGGGTAAAGTGTACGACCTCTGCAGAGTGTGTGTTGAAACTATTGAATAGCCGAGTCTCCGACAATGCGACACCGTTCGCTTTAAGTCGCACTAGTTTAACCAGGCACCTAATTTCATTTACTTTAAGTTTTAATGCTTCAGTAGAGTAGTATTCACCTTAGTAAGTTGGATGATCGGGAGTCATGCCAGAAGAAGGTCCATTGGATGCTAAATTCATGCGGTAGTTAAGTTAGCTTTATTTACGCAAGTCTTTACTTTGTTGCTTTACCTGTGCACCTTGTTCTTGCTTGCTTGCCTTTGGTTTGTTTGTGAGCTTGCAAATACATTCAAAATACTCACCTATCTTATCATCCCAGATGCAGGAGAAGCCCAGTAGAAGGACGTCAAGAGTGAGAGCTAGATTGTGTCCCGACAGTGTCCCTTTGGATTGGAGTCCCACTAGTGTCCTACCTTCTGTTGTGACATAACCCCTACCCTACTAGTGTTCCATTAATCACTAGGCCATAATAATCGAGCACTACCACTCTGTGTAGTACCTTACCGAGCAAGAGTATTGTATTATAACTTCATGTACCATTTGAGTGCTCTATGAGAATGTGGTTATCAGAGGATTGGCTCTACCTTGCGGTGTTTGATGTAGCAAAATCCTAGCCACCGCCCCTCGCGTCGCCCCCGCGGGCGACCCGGGGGGGAAACCCTAGCTGCCGCCCCTCGACTCTCCTCCTCCTCTCCCCCTCCTCGCCACCGTCCATAGCGCCGCCGGGCGAAGCCTGGTCGGCTGGGCGGTGGCGGGGCTTCTCCCCATCCTCTCCGTCTTGCCTGGCGCGGGACAGCGGGATCCAGAGGAACGCCGGGTGAACGTGGGGTCCGGCGGCGCGGCGGGCGGGTCTCCCATCGGCGTCGTGCGCGGCGCGGCGGTGGCGACCTGCGTGTCGTGAGGTGGTGGCTGCGTTGGCCTGACCGATGGTCGCGGGTGCCGCCGGATCCAGATCGGATCCATCTGGATCTTTTCTTCGGACTCCGTCGGCCGCCGCGGGGTGGTGATGATCATCGCTGGACACGTCGGATCGTTGGATTCGGCGTCTGGAGATCTACAAGGAGTTCCTCTCGATCCTCCTTTCTGGTGGGTTGAGCCCCATGGCTCTTTTATCTTCGCAGGTCTCGGATCGTGGCTTGCCGGATCCGGAGTACACGGAGGTTTGGTGGAATAGGATGGGGACCGGAGGAAACTTTGGTCGGCGTGTTCGGCCCGGCATCGGCGACGTCACTTGACGCCGTTACCCTTCCTGGAGGCGAAGCCGAGGTCCCCCCTATCCACCCCCGAACCCCTCCTGGACGAAACTCCAAAATTCAGTCTGGATTGGGCGGCGGCGTCCTGCGCGTCGTATCCTCCATGGAGGCGCCGTCTTGGGAGGAACTGCTGTTCGGGGGAGAGATGTTGTGGATGGTGGGGTCCGAGTAGCTCCAGCAGCGGCGATGGTGTGGAGGTTGTCAGGTGGTGCGGCGTTGTATCTACCGCGTCATTGACGACGAGTGGTGGCGGCATGGTGCAGCTGCATATCGACGACGGATGCGGATGCGGCTGGATGAACGAGCGCAGGGTGGTCGAGCTGTCTGGCGCCATGGTGGCGTCGACGACAGGCCTGGCAAGGTCTGTGCGTCAGTACCTGCTCTGGAGATGGATCGGTGGAAGAAGGCGGCGGCAGCCTCGGTGAGTGCGCCGGACCGGCGTGTGACCCAGTCCCGGTATGTGGCTAGGATGGGGCATCCGGCATTAGATGTTAGGATTTGGTGCGATGTCTGTTTGGTATTAGGCTCGGACATTCGGCACCACTGCATCAAGGGGGTAGGAGTAGCGACATATGTTGCCTAGATGGTGGCTTCAGGCTTACTGATGTACTACTTTGTAAGGTCTTTTGTGCTTAATAATTAATAAAGTGGCCGTATGCATCGTCCAGATGCAGAGGCCGGGGGTGCATCCTCCTTTTCTAAAAAAAACTTGCTGTGTTTGAAGGAGACCGCCAGGTTTTTGCCGGTGTGCGGCCACACCATCCCCACATGAATCTATGTCTGTCGGTGCGTACCATGCCTGGAAGCTGTGACCCTAAACCGGTCACCGTCGGCAAAAATCAAAGTCATACAAGACCAAAGCCATGCCTAGGTGGAAGGGAGAGAAAACCCTAAGCAATAAAGACAACAATTGAAGATACGCAACACTGATAATCGGTGCCAACCATCTCTTGACAACGAAAGGACTACAAGAAGGGTTCTCCCAAAGCGACATCTCTAGGAAGGGAACAACGTACAAGTGTCGCCATCGCCGTATCCGACCACCAAAAATCGGATCATGGTTTCACCACGAAGATCAAACCCGAGCAATGCCATCATCATGGTAACAACGCAAACAACACCGCCATTCCTAGGTATTACCAACCAGGACCAGAGCAAACTTTTCACTCCGGAGCTCAAGACTGGGTACTCGAGTAGTACCACCCAGGCGAAATCAACTTGTGTTGTCTCCTTGACTTGCCTCGATCCCAATAGTTGCATATGGGCACGGTCCTTATGGTGTGCGATGACCATCTCCGCACAGGTAGACCGATGATACTACCAAGAGCCACTCGCCACCACTGTAAGAAGTCTTTGACGGGGAGAAAGGACAGTGACACCGCCAAATCCAGAGTTCGGAACACTCCGGTGACCCTGCACCATCCTCACAAGTGCCAACCGAGGCTGATCTGCTAAGACGACAACACCACTCAGAACCACTATCTTCGCCGTCCTCGCTTATGAATACGGATTATACAGATTTCCATCCCAGGCGACTACCGTTTGGCTGATGACTGCCCAACAAAATGTTGGCCAGATTCATGTCGCCACCCAACCTTGCGCCCGAGTCCAAGAGGAAGATCACCATGACCGCGCTTCCTCGTTGGAGATGCGGGAGTCCGTTGTGATAATTGCGCCTGGGCACTGCCACAACCTGCCACGTCCTGACACCAAAGAGCCATCGCAAGGGCAACGGCCATGGCATGAGGGCACTCCTAGATTGGATCTCCGCTGGGCTGCCCCGGATGGAGGATTCCACATGAGGCGGCCATTCGGACGAGTGCGAGTAGATCTTCACTCCATGGCAGGGAAGAGAAGAGCGGTTCATGTGCTCCTCCCGAGGAATTGACGGCGACGCAGGTGGCTGCTTCCGTTGGTGACCATGGCATTCATGAGTGATGACGGGAAGCACATTGGTGCTGATCTAGCCACGCAACTACCGGATTGAGCCCCACGTGGAGCGCCGCTGCCGCCGTCGCCTCAACTTCCACCTTCACAGCATCAAAGCCACCATATGCACCTCGCCAAACGTCGTCCACATCAGCACGAGAATAGAACCCTACCGCCGCTGTCAGCCATGCGGGCGAACCCGGCGACGGCAAGGGGAGGCGCACAAGGAACCGCCGGTAAAAAGGGATCCGAGTCGCCGCTCGCGGACGACGCGGGGGAGTTCGTTTTGGAGCCGCCTCTATTTTTTTCCGGAAAAACTAACTGCCACACGTGTGGGCGTTTGTACATCGCCCACATGCCTTCATTACCACTCATTTTGCCACGTATGAACTGATGACATCAGCAGAAATTTTTTTGTATGAACCATGGCAATTTTAAGTGCATGTATCATGGCAATTTTAATTTATGATGCATGGCAAGTCTAGTTTCTTAATTCCCTGTTTTATAATATGTCAAAATTTATTTTTAAATATAGAAGAAAATAGCTGAAACATATCATGGCAACTTCAGTGTAAACATCATGGCGATTCATGTGCAATAGACACGGCAACTTTTAACCAAAAATAATTCATCGAAATATATTGATATGAGATCTAGTTTCGAAGATCTCGTCGCGAGGGATTTAATGATGAAAACGGATCTTCAATCGGATTTTTCATTTACGAGATAAAACATTTTAAAAACTAAAAATCCAAAAAGATTTCCACATGCATGCATGCGGTGACATGGTGTCGTCTGTGTGCTATAGGATGTGTGGACGGGTTTGGCTCCCACCACACGTGTGGGCGTTAGCGTTGTCCTTTTTTTAACATATTTGCTATTTCACATCTAGATATGAAATAACTATCTCACATCTAAGTCTAGAGCCATTAGATTATATGTCTTTAATA
Source organism: Triticum aestivum (assembly GCF_018294505.1). NCBI lineage: Eukaryota > Viridiplantae > Streptophyta > Magnoliopsida > Poales > Poaceae > Triticum > Triticum aestivum. Next base: position 453,894,595 of record NC_057796.1, read on the forward strand.
TTCGTGCAAAAGGCCATGATCTGGCTGCTGCGCTCGCTCGGCGGCGCGTTATCTCAGGCGGTTGCATGTGTCCAGGTCCTTGCTAGTGCTAGGTCGGGCGTTGTTGGTTTTTCCAAGTCTATGCTACTCAAGGTCGTTGCTACTGCGAGGTTGATTGCCTTTTTTTTCTTTCACAAGTCTGTGCTACACTCAGTCCTAGTTCTTTTTATTTTTCTACACTCTTATTTGATACCTAGTATTTGTTTTCCTGTTCGTTTTCATTTTCATTTTCGTTTTATTTTTCTTTTTTCTTTTTTGTTTTATTTTTTCTATTTTTCTATTTTTTTAAATTATAAAAAAAATTATATTCATGATTTTTTTTTGTTTTTATTTATATTTTCTATTTCCTTTTTTTATTTTTATTTTTCCCTTCATTCTTTATTTCTCTACTCTTATAAAATACTGAGTTGGTGATGATGGTGTGCCTGCCATCTTGCAATATAGACCGTCCGATCTATATCTGACGGACAGAAAGCAAACTATGACAATTTTGCAAAAAGATACCTGCACCTCTCTCCATATTTGCAGATAAGGTCTTCCCTTGTTCATTCTTATCTCCCACAACCTCATTGTTGAGCAATTAAAAAAGGAAGTCTTTGGAACAATCTGGCATGGTGGGTGTCGGCATCGTCCATCCCCATGTCTCCGCTCAGTCCGACCACCAATCACCACCCCGCCCCACTCCTCCTCACATCATCTCTCCTCTTTCTCGAGATATCATTAGATTTTACACATGGGATTACTCCCGCATGGGTCAATCACGTTTTATAAAAAACCGCATCTTGATTCCGTGCAATGCACAGGCATCTTGCTAGTATTCGTTTAAATTCATGAACTTGTTTTTACTCTGTCATATGTTTGCTTTAAATGTTGTGCAAATCTTGATTGCGGGTTATTTTGTCACACGCGCTCTGTGTCGAATCTATGTTTGGTGTCTACTTGTCAATCGGTTCACGCGCGTGTCCTTTGTTGGACCGTTTTTTGCCGCGCAGTCAGAGGTCCCGTTTCGGATTGGTTTGCTAATTATCATCTAAATGAGAGTTAACAATGTTTCATCTAACTCATATACATCAGATACACATACTTCCGAGTCATGCTCGTCGTCCTTGCGTCGTGTTTTTTTGGTTTGTCCCTTGTGAAGCAGTAAGAGCCGATATGACATTTTTCTAGTGAACCATTATTATGTTTTATGTATTGTTTTTTTTTTGTGTGGGCTTAGCTTTTTTGTGTAGGGATACGTGTCTTTTCATTCTCTGTTTTCTATTATTTTTGGTTTGACCGTGTAGCTAGAGTGGAGTGTAACTAGATTTTTCATTTCCAGATCTACTAAATCTAATCTAGATAAAATTTAGCTCATCTAAATTTAATGTTCACACAAATTGAATCATATACGTCCGTGTCAGCTTGTTCTTTTTGTCACGCATCCTCTTGTCCCATTTGTTTTGTGTCGTCGTGTTCTCGCGTTTATTTTTCACAGGGTCCTATATATATGTTGTCATTTGGGGGGCAAGACTATGAAGCTTATCCCTCATCTTCTCACTGACCGACATTTGACCCCGGTTATTTTGCTTGTGTTTTATTTTCATTCAGTTATAGGTCCATCCTTGACAACTGGCATGTAGTTTGTTTCATCCTAGTTACAAGTCGACCATTGACTCGCAACTAGGCTCGTAGTTTCATAGTTGCCCCAAGTGCAAGTCCACCCTTGACTCGCAAATGGAGCATGTGTTTTTGTTTTTCATCTCAGTTGCAGGTCCACCGTTGGCATGCAATTGGGCATGTAGTTTGTCTCATCCTAGTTGCAAGTCGACCCTTGACTCGTAACTAGGCTCATAGTTTCGTAGTTGTCTCATTTGCAAGTCCACTCTTGACTCGTAATTAGGCTCGTAGTTGTCAGACTTGTAAGCCCACCCTCGACTCGCAACTGGAGCATGTATTTTGTTTTTTCATCCCAGTTGCAAGTCGATCCTTGACTCGCAACTGGGCCCATAGCTTGTTTCAATCCGGTTGCAAGTTGACCCTTGACTCGCAACTGGCTCGTAGTTTCGTAGTTGTCCCAGGTGCAAGTCCCTCTCGACTCACAACTGGGCTCGTAGTTGTCCAAGTTGCAAGCCCACCCTCTACTCACAACTAGAGCATGTGTTTCGTTTTTTATCCCAGTTGCAAGTCTACCTTTTGATTGCAACTTGCTCATAGCGTGTTTCCTCCCAATTGCGAGTCAACCTTTAACTCGCAACTGGGCTTATAGTTTCGTAGTTGTCCCAGTTGCAAGTCCACCCTTGACTCACAATTGGTCTCGTACTTGTCCGAGTTGCAAGTCCATCCTCTGAGTTGCAAACCCACCTTTTGACCCGCAACTCGGCATGTGTTTTGTCTTTCATCTCATTTGCAAGTTCACCATTGACTCACATCTGTGGGACTGTAGTTTGTTTCGTCCTAGTTGCAAGTCGACCCTTGACTCGCAACTGGGCTCATAGTTCTCCTAGTTGCAAGCTCACCCTTGACTTGCAACCAGGCATCTGTTTTGTTTTTCATCCCAGTTGCAAGTCCAGCCTTGACTCGCAACTGGGACTGTAGTTTGTTTTATCTTAGTTGCACATTGTCTGGTCACGAGAAGGATAGGCTCGGCCCCCTTTTTTTGTTTGTTTGTTTATGGGGCTTGGCAAAGATTTGTTTTTTCATTCGTTCGTTTCACAAATGAAGAGTTGGCTGATCGACTCCTCTCTCACTATCTATCATTACTCTCTCTTTCATCTATCGTTCTCCTTTCTTCATTTTTTTTTTTGCTCTATTGTCTCTATATAACTTTTCCTTTTGTGTCAGTTTCATTTTATTTCTGTTTCTTTTTTCATTTTATCTTTTATTTTCCCCCTTTTTCAAATTCATGAATAAGATTAGTGTAAATATTTTTTATATAATTTGGAAAAAAGTTTAAGTATGTAAAAAAAATCTAAATTCAAAAATATTTTTCATCCCAATTTGTTTTTCATTTCAGTTGCAAATCCACCATTGACTCGCAACTGGGGCCTAAACTTTTTTTCTCAGTTGTAAGTGCACCCTCGACTCGCAACTGGGCTCGATCTTTTTTTTTTCTAAGTCGCAATTTCACCCTCGACTCATAACTGTGGCTCGTCCTTTTTTGTACTAGTTGCATGACCTTTGACGCGCAACTCGGGCCCGGCTTTTTTTTGTCCGGTTGCCACTTCACGCTTGACTCGCAACTGAGGTTTGACCTTTTTTTGTCCCTGTTGCAAGTCCACCATCAACTCGCAACTGGGGCCCGGCCTTTTTTCTTCCAGTTGCAAGTCCATCCTCGACTCACAACTGGACCCCAACATTGTTTTGTTCCAGTTGCAATCCACCCTTAACTTATAACTGGGACAAGACTTTTTTTGTCCTAGTTGCAAGTCCACGCTCAACTCGCAACTAGGGTATGGCTTTTTTATTCTAGTTGCAAGTCCACCCTCGACTCGCAATTGGGATCCGACCTTTTTTCCCCAGTTGTAATCCCACTCTCGACTTGTAACTGGACCCCGGCATTTTTTTTTGTACTAGTTGCAAGTCCACCCTCGACTTGCAACTAGGGTCCGGCCTTATTTTGTCCCCGTTGCAAGTCCACCCTCGACTCGCAACTAGGACCCAACCTTTTTTGTCCTAGTGGCAAGTCCACTCTCCACTCACAACTAGGGTCTGGCCTTTTTTGTCTCAGTTGCAAGTCCACCCTCGACTCGCAACTGGGACCCAACCTTTCTTGTCAGAGTTGCAAATCCACCATCGGCTTGCAACTTGGGCCGAGTTTTTTTACTTCCAATTGCAAGTCCATCCTCGACTCGCAACTGAGGTCGGACCTTCTTTGTCCCAGTTGCAAGTCCACCCTCGACTCGTAACTAGGCCCGACCTTTTTTTGTCGTAGTTGCAAGTCCATCATCGACTCGCAACGGCGAGCCAACGTTTTTTTGTAATAGTTGCAAGTCCAACATGACTCGCAACAGGGGCTCGGCCTTTTTTAGTCCCAATTCTGAGTCCACTGTCAACTTGCATCTAGGGGTCCGACCTTTTTCTATCCCAGTTGCAAGCCTATCCTCGACAGCGAGTAAACCGCAGACGAGTTGACCCAAGTAGTTAGGATACTTTTTTTCTTAATGTTTTTTTTCTTTTATCATTTTGTCTTCACTGGTTTTCCTTTCTTTTTAGTTTTACTATTTTCAAAAGTTGATCTCTTTTGTCATTTTTATTTTCTTTTTTTCTTTTTCTGATTATTTTTTTCTTTTTTCATAAATTTAGAAGTTTCACAAAATTTTCCAAATTCATAAATTTGTTAAAGTTTCCAGAATTGTTCGTGTCTATCATTTTTCTTTGGAAATTCTAAAATGCATTCATATTTTTCAAAAAATTGTTCACAAGTTATAAAAAAGTTTGAAACAAAAAATTGTTTGCAATTTTCAAAAACTGTTTGAAAAGTGTACGCATTTTTAAAAAAAATCACATTTTTTAAAACGTTTGAAAGTTTGCAAAAAAAACCTTCTTTCTAAAAAAGTGTTTCTTAATTTTAAAATTTGTTCTCTTTTTTGCAAAAACATATATCAATTTTGAAAATTGTTCGACTCAATTAAAAATCACAATTTCATGAAATGTTCGAATTTTTTTAATTGTTCAATCTGCGGCGGAATAGTCTTTAGTGTTTCACGGTGGCAAGAAGTAAGTGATGTGCTATAGCTCTAGTGGCTAACTACACGAGTGCCTGAGTCAGAGGTCTTGTGTTCGATTGTGAGTGGTCACATTTCTTTCTTTTTTTTGGAATTTTGTAGTTGCACTATCCACCATCGTGTGCCGCGTGACAGTCAAACACATCTCCCAGCAGCTGCGCAACCTAAAGGAAAAACAAACAAACAAAAGTGGCCACATAGAAAATGCTACTTAGATGTGAGGTATTATTTCACATCTAGATGAGATATAGACAGACCCTTTTTTTAAATAATATTTTTTTATTAATTTGCACAAATATTACGCTGATATTTTTATTTTCAAAAATAATAGCTAATCAGCTAGCAGCAGGCCGACTAAGCCTAATCAGCTAGCTGCGGGCCGACTCGGCCTTATCAGCCAACATCGGGCCGACAGCTGGCCACTCGGCCACATGCAGGCCGACTATTGGCCAGGCGACGTCGCACCGGGCGCTGTCGGCGTAGCTGGGTCACGGGCACCCCAGCCAGCCTGCTGCCGATCGATCGGTCAGCTGCTGGCCGACAGGGAGCGGACCGCAGCGCCTGGCCTCTTCATCCTTTCTCCTCCTCCTTTCCTCCTTTCTCCCACCACGCTCACCTCTCTCTGATCTTCCTTCCTCCTCTCTCTTACATGAAATAGCTCCAATTTATACACCAAAATGACCCGTTTTGCGGATTTGGCACCGTGAATGGGTTCTACATAGTTAGGGGAGCCAAAAGAGACCTCGATCTACTGATGGGGTAGCTCGTGGTGGTCGTGGTGAGCATTTTGTTGGAGCATTTTTTCAGCTCATTGGTGGAGGTTGTGGCGGCTGTGGAGGTGGAGATGGTGGTGGTGAAGCTGGGGCAGTGTGGTGGAAGTGAAGCTCCGGTAGTTTGGTGGAGTTTGCGGCTCCGGTTCCGGTGATTGAAGGCTGTTGTTCGTCGTTCGCACGCACGCTTCAAGGGTATATTTCAGCAAACATTTTATTTTTTGAAGTTGCTCCGGTAGTATTCGTTAATATGTTTTGATGTGAAATAAATTAGGTGTGCGATTATTGTTATTTGCTCCGGTAGTAAACGTAAATATATTTAGATGTCAACTAATTAGTTGTGTGCAAATTTGTAGTTGCTCCGGTAATATTCCGTACTATATGTGGATGTCAAATATTTAGGTGTGTCAGTAATTGGAGTTGCTCCAGTAAAATCCGTAATATATGTAGATGTCAAATATTTAAATTTATCAATATTTGTAGTTGCTCCGGCAAATATTCGTAATATATTTGTAGGCGTGTGAATTGTATTAGTTGCTCCTTTAATATTCCATAATATATAGCTAGCTAATATATATACATGTCTAATATTTAGTAGTGGGAGTATTTTAAGTTGTTGCTTAATACTTGTCTTTCGTTGTTGAAAAAAAATTAGGTGAGCCGAGATGTCTGATGTAGTGGAGTTCATATTTTACTACGGTCCTGGTACTATCCAAACAACTGAGATGGGAGCTGATCTGAGTGAATTTACTCACATAGAGGTGCCAATGAGCGCACCTCAAACATGGTCTGTCGGTCAGTTGAAAGAATGGATTGCGGCAAGTTTAGGGCTTGATACTAAAACACACACCGTCGGTGTTCATGCATTGTGGACACGGTCAAGTTCAATAATTTACTTTTATTTGAGGCCAATAGAGCGAGACTCCGATTGGGTGCGGTGGTTACAAGGTTGTGAACGCAGGGGATGCAATCCTATTGCCTTAGTGCTTCCCGTCATGAAGGAGGTCACTACACATGAAGGCGAGGGTGGCTACGATCCTGGCCAGAGCAGTGGAGGGAGGCAGTTATCTATGTCAAATGCTGGAGATGATGGTTACGAACTAGGACAGAGCAGTCAGGTAGAAGGAGGAAATGCTGATGGTTACGAACCAGGGCAGAGTAGTCAGGTAGAAGGAGGAAAAGCTGATGGTGGTTACAGTGGCGAGGTGGACGCTGACGAGGTAGATGGGCATATGCATGCCCAGATGGAAGAAGAAGACACTGATGTTGATAGGGGTCATGCCCATGATTCTGACGAGTCGGATGAAGAAGAAAATGCAGAGGAGGTCCCGAATCCTGCATCATGGAATCATGACTTCTCATCTGCAATGACCGTGAACGATGGACATGATTCTGCCTGGCAATATCACCAGAACAATATTGCGACGGGTGTTATGTATCCCAACAAGCAAGCCCTTTAGAATGCAATAATTAATTGGGCAATGTCCACGCAAAGGGTTTTCACAGCTTAGGTGTCCAGTCAGAAATACCTAACAATGGTATGCAAGAACGCAGATTGTCCCGCCAGGGTGCACGGCTATCTCCCTAAGTATGGCACAAGTTGGGTGATCAGTGGCTTAGTTAATCACACTTGTCTTATTCCCTGCATCCCTCAAGATCATGCCAACCTTTCATCGACGCTTATTGCGCGGTTGTTTTACAATGAGATAGTGCAGGGCAAAGCTATGGAAGTGCAGGCAATCCAGACAAAATTCTTCGCCAGGTTCAAGTATAGAATTTCTTATGGCAAGGCTTGGAGGGATAAGCATGCGGCGCTTGAGAGGAGATTTGGTTCTTATTTTGGTGCATATGACTCTGTTGTCCAGCTCCTCCACACCCTGCAGCAGCGGAATCTAGGCACCTATATCGATATCTGATACGTCCATTTTGCATCATGCTTTTATATCGATATTTATTGCATTATGGGCTGTTATTACACATTATGTCACCATCTTATGCCTATTCTCTCTTATTTTACAAGGTTTACATAAGGAGGGAGAATGCCGGCAGCTGGAATTCTGGGATGGAAAGGAGCAAATATTAGAGACCTATTCTGCGCAACTCCAAAAGTCCTGAAACTCCACGAAAGTTATTTTTGGAAATAATAAAAAATATTGAGCGGAAGAAGTACGTCAGAGGGGGCCCCACCTGGCCACGAGGGTGGGGGGCGCGCCCTACCCCCTGGGCACGCCCCCCTGCCTCGTGGGCCCCCTGTTAGCCCAGTGGCCATCTTCTGCTATATGAAGTCTTTCGTCAGAAGAAAAATCAGAAGCAAGATTTCGAGACGAGACACCGCCGCCACGAGGCGGAACCTTGGCGGAACCAATCTAGGGCTCCGGCATAGCTGTTCTGTCGGGGACACTTCCCTCCGGGAGGGGGAAATCATCGCCATCGTCATCACCAATGCTCCTCTCATCGGGAGAGGGCAATCTCCATCAACATCTTCACCAGCACCATCTCCTCTCAAAACCCTAGTTCATCTCTTGTATCCAATTCTTGTCTCTAAGTCCGGGATTGGTACCTGTAGGTTGCTAGTAGTGTTGATTACTCCTTGTAGTTGATGCTAGTTGGTTTATTTGGTGGAAGATCATATGTTCAGATCCTTTATGCATATTAATACCCCTCTGATTATGAACATGAATATGCTTTGTGAGTAGTTACGTTTGTTCCTGAGGACATGGGAGAAGTCTTGCTATTAGTAGTCATGTGAATTTGGTATTCGTTCGATATTTTGATGAGATGTATGTTGTCTATCCTCTAGTGGTGTTAGGTGAACGTCGACTACATAACACTTCACCATTGTTTGGGCCTAGAGGGAGGCATTGGGAAGTAATAAGTAGATGATGGGTTGCTAGAGTGACAGAAGCTTAAACCCTAGTTTATGCGTTGCTTCGTAAGGGGCTGATTTGGGTCCATATGTTTCATGCTATGGTTAGGTTTACTTTAATACTTTTGTTGTAGCTGCGGATGCTTGCAATAGAGGTTAATCATAAGTGGGATGCTTGTTCAAGTAAGAACAGCACCCAAGCACTGGTCCACCCGCATATCAAATTATCAAAGTACCGAACGCGAATCATATGAACGTGATGAAAGCTAGCTTGACAATAATTCCCATGTGTCCTCGGGAGAGCTTTTCTCTATATAAGAGTTTGTCTAGGCTTGTCCTTTGCTACAAAAAGGATTGGGCCACCTTGCTGTACTTTATTTACTTTTGTTACTTGTTGCTCGTTACAAATTATCCTATCACAAAACTACCTGTTACCTATTATTTCAGTGCTTGCAGAGAAAACCTTGCTGAAAACCGCTTATCATTTCCTTCTGCTCCTCGTTGGGTTCGACACTCTTACTTATCGAAAGGACTACGATAGATCCCCTATACTTGTGGGTCATCAATATCCAAGACCTGTTCATGCCAGAGTTCCCAACTTTGAGGGTGCTGCATCGTCTCTTCTTCTCTTTTGGTGTATGCATTGAAGCTTCCAGGCATTGCCGACCGGTGATATGTGTTGATGGTATTTTTCTCACTGGCAAGTACAAGGGTCAGATCATAACAGCCATAGGCCAAGACGGCCAAAATCAAGTTGTCCCACTCGCATTTGCTTTTGTGGAGAATGAGAACATTGAAAGTTGGACATGGTTCTTCAGGCAGTTGAAAATATCAGTTGTGAAGGAGAAGCCCAATGTGTGCATACTTCATGACAGGCATGCAGGTATACTCAGTGCGATAAGGACACTGACAAACCCAGGCCCTGAGGAACAAGCTCCATGGCAGGACTTGCAAAGCCGTTGGTGCATGCGCCATCTCGGGGCTAATTTCTTCTCGCAGTTTAGAAATAAGAACTTGATGAATCTGTTCAAAAAACTCTGCAAGCAGAACCAGTTATGGAAGTACAATTTGATACGTGACAGACTTAATGTGTGCACGCAGAGACACGTTAGGGATAGGAAAGCTACAAGAGATGCAGCGGTGAGGGCACATGTTGAAGCAGTAGCTGCACAGTTGGCAACAGGAACAACGGCCGTGGAGGAGGAGTCTGTTGGGCTATGTGACCTGCCAGGCTTTGACCCACCTGGTACTAGGAGAAGGCTCGTGAGGTCGATTAAAACCTTCCAGCAGTGGATAGAGCATGATGTTGGGGAACGTAGTAATTTTAAAAAAATTCCTACGCACACGCAAGATCATGGTGATGGATAGCAACGAGAGGGGGAGTGTTGTCCACGTACCCTCGTAGACCGACAGCGGAAGCGTTATCACAACGCGGTTGATGTAGTCGTACGTCTTCACGATCCGACTGATCAAGTACCGAACGTACGGCACCTCCGAGTTCAGCACACGTTCAGCTCGATGACGTCCCTCGAACTCCGATCCAGCTGATTGTTGAGGGAGAGTTTCGTCAGCACGACGGCGTGGTGACGATGATGATGTTCTACCGACGCAGGGCTTCGCCTAAGCTCCGCAACGATATTATCGAGGTGTAATATGGTGGAGGGGGGCACCGCACACGGCTAAAATATCGTATATCCAATTGTGTGTCTATGGGGTGCCCCCCTGCCCCCGTATATAAAGGAGCAAGGGGGGAGGTGGCCGGCCTAGGAGGAGGGCGCGCCAAGGGGGGAGTCCTACTCCCACCGGGAGTAGGACTCCTCCTTTCCTTGTTGGAATAGGAGAAGGGAAGGGAGAAGGAGAAAGAAGGAAGGGGGCGCCCCCCTCCCTAGTCCAATTCGGACTAGCCCATGGGGAGGGGTGCGGCCTCCCTTTGGGGCCTTTCTCTCCTTTCCCGTATGGCCCATTAAGGCCCAATACGAATTCCCGTAACTTTCCGGTACTCCGAAAAATACCCGAATCACTCGGAACCTTTCCGAAGTCCGAATATAGTCGTCCAATATATCGATCTTTATGTCTCGACCATTTCGAGACTCCTCGTCATGTCCCCGATCTCATCCGGGACTCCGAACTCCTTCGGTACATCAACATACATAAACTCATAATAAAACTGTCATCGTAACGTTAAGCGTGCGGACCCTACGGGTTTGAGAACTATGTAGACATGACTGAGACACCTCTCCGGTCAATAACCAATAGCGGAACCTGGATGCTCATATTGGCTCCCACATATTCTACGAAGAACTTTATCGGTCAAACCGCATAACAGCATACGTTGTTCCCTTTGTCATCGGTATGTTACTTGCCCGAGATTCGATCGTCGGTATCTCGATACCTAGTTCAATCTCGTTACCGACAAGTCTCTTTACTCGTTCCATAATACATCATCCCGCAACTAACTTATTAGTCATAATGCTTGCAAGGCTTATAGTGATGTGCATTACCAAGTGGGCCCAGAGATACCTCTCCGACAATCGGAGTGACAAATCCTAATCTCGAAATACGCCAACCCAACAAGTACCTTTGGAGACACCTGTAGAGCACCTTTATAATCACCCATTTACGTTGTGACTTTTGGTAGCACACAAAGTGTTCCTCCGGTAAACGGGAGTTGCATAATCTCATAGTCATAGGAACATGTATAAGTCATGAAGAAAGCAATAGCAACATACTAAACGATCGGGTGCTAAGCTAACGGAATGGGTCATGTCAATCACGTCATTCTCCTAATGAGGTGATCCCATTAATCAAATGACAACTCATGTCCATGGCTAGGAAACATAACCATCTTTGATTAACGAGCTAGTCAAGTAGAGGCATACTAGTGACACTCTGTTTGTCTATGTATTCACACATGTATTATGTTTCCGTTTAATACAATTCTAGCATGAATAATAAACATTTATCATGATATAAGGAAATATATAATACTTTATTATTGCCTCTAGGGCATATTTCCTTCAGTCTCCCACTTGCACTAGAGTCAATAATCTAGTTCACATCGCCATGTGATTTAACATCAATAATTCACATCACCATGTGATTAACACCCATAGTTCACATCTCTATGTGATCAACACAAAGGGTTTACTAGAGTCAATAATCTAGTTCACATCGCTATGTGATTAACACCCATAGTTCACATCTCTATGTGACCAATACTCAAAGGGTTTACTACAGTCAATAATCTAGTTCACATCGCTATGTGATTAACACCCAAAAAGTACTAAGGTGTGATCATGTTTTGATTGTGAGATAATTTTAGTCAACGGGTCTGTCACATTCAGATCCGTAAGTATTTTGCAAATTTCTATGTCTACAATGCCTTGCATGGAGCTACTCTAGCTAATTGCTCCCACTTTCAATATGTATCTAGACCGAGACTTAGAGTCATCTAGATTTAGTGTCAAAACTTGCATCGACGTAACCCTTCACGACGAACCTTTTGTCACTTCCATAATCGAGAAACTTATCCTTATTCCACTAAGGATAATTTTTGACCACTGTCCAGTGATCTACTCCTAGATCACTATTGTACTCCCTTGCCAAAATCAGTGTAGGGTATACAACAGATCTGGTACACAGCATGGCATACTTTATAGAACCTATGGCCAAGGCATAGGGAATGACTTTCATTCTCTTTCTATCTTCTGCCGTGGTCGGGCTTTGAGTCTTACTCAATTTCACACCTTGTAACACAGGCAAGAACTCTTTCTTTGACTGTTCTATTTTGAACTACTTCAAAATCTTGTTAAGGTATGTACTCACTGAAAAAACTTATCAAGCATCTTGATCTATCTCTATAGATCTTGATGCTCAATATGTAAGCAGTTTCACCGAGGTCCTTCTTTGAAAAACTCCTTTCAAATACTCCTTTATGCTTTGCAGAATAATTCTACATTATTTCCGATCAACAATATGTTATTCACATATACTTATCAGAAATGTTGTAGTGCTCCCACTCACTTTCTTGTAAATACAGGCTTCACCGCAAGTCTGTATAAAACTATATCCTTTGATCAACTTACCAAAGCGTATATTCCAACTCCGAGATGCTTGCACCAGTCCATAGATGGATCGCTGGAGCTTGCATATTTTGTTAGCACCTTTAGGATTGACAAAACCTTCTGGTTGCATCATATACAACTCTTCTTTAATAAATCCATTAAGGAATGTAGTTTTGTTTATCCATTTGCCAGATTTCATAAAATGCGGCAATTGCTAACATGATTCAGACAAATTTAAGCATAGATACGAGTGAGAAACTCTCATCGTAGTCAACACCTTGAACTTGTCGAAAACCTTTTTGCGACAATTCTAGCTTTGTAGACAGTAACACTACTATCACTGTCTGTCTTCCTCTTGAAGATCCATTTAATCTCAATGGCTCGCCGATCATTGGGCAAGTCAATCAAAGTGCATACTTTGTTCTCATATATGGATCTTATCTCAGATTTCATGGCCTCAAGCCGTTTCGCGGAATCTGGGCTCATCATCGCTTCCTCATAGTTCGTAGGTTCGTCATGGTCAAATAACATGACCTCTAGAACAGGATTACCGTACCACTCTGGTGTGGATCTCACTCTGGTTTACCTACGAGGTTTGGTAGTAACTTGATCTGAAGTTACATGATCATCATCATTAACTTCCTCACTAATTGGTGTAGGAGTCACAGGAACAGATTTCTGTGATGAACTACTTTCCAATAAGGGAGCAGGTACAGTTACCTCATCAATTTCTACTTTCCTCCCACTCACTTCTTTCGAGAGAAACTCCTTCTCTAGAAAGGATCCATTCTTAGCAACGAATGTCTTGCCTTCGGATCTGTGATAGAAGGTGTACTCAACTGTCTCCTTTGGGTATCCTATGAAGACACATTTCTCCGATTTGGGTTTGAGCTTATCAGGATGAAACCTTTTCACATAAGCATCGCAACCCCAAACTTTAAGAAACGACAACTTTGGTTTCTTGCCAAACCACAGTTCATAAGATGTTGTCTCAACGGATTTAGATGGTACCCTATTTAACGTGAATGCAGCTGTCTCTAATGCATAACCCCAAAACGATAGTGGTAGATCGGTAAGAGACATCATATATTGCACCATATCTAATAAAGTACGGTTACGATGTTCGGACACACCATTGCACCGTGGTGTTCCAGGTGGCGTGAGTAGTGAAACTATTTCACATTGTTTTAACTGAAGGCCAAACTCGTAACTCAAATACTCTTCTCCACGATCAGATCGTAGAAACTTTATTTTCTTGTTACGATGATTTTCCGCTTCACTCTGAAATTATATGAACTTTTCAAATGTTTCAGACTTCTGTTTCATTAAGTAGATATACCCATATCTGCTCAAATCATCTGTGAAGGTCAGAAAATAATGATACCTGCTACGAGCCTCAATATTCATCGGACCACATACATCTGTATGTATGATTTCCAACAAATCTGTTGCTCTCTCCATAGTTCCGGAGAACGGCATTTTAGTCATCTTGCCCATGAGGCACGGTTCGCAAGCATCAAGTGATTCATAATCAAGTGATTCCAAAATCCCATCAGTATGGAGTTTCTTCATGCGTTTTACACCAATATGACCTAAACGGCAGTGCCACAAATAAGTTGCACTATCATTATTAACTTTGTATCTTTTGGCTTCATTATTATGAATATGTGTATCACTACGATCGAGATCCAACAAACGATTTTATTGGGTGTATGACCATAGAAGGTTTTATTCATGTAAACAGAACAACAATTATTCTCTAATTTAAATGAATAACCGTATTGCAACAAACATGATCAAATCATATTCATGCTCAACGCAAACACCAAATAACACTTATTTAGTTTCAACACTAATCCCGAAAGTATAGGGAGTGTGCGATGATGATCATATCAATCTTGGAACTACTTCCAACACACATCGTCACCTCGCCTTTTACTAGTCTGTGTTTATTCTGCAACTCCCGTTTCGAGTTACTACTCTTAGCAACTGAACCAGTATCAAATATCGAGGGGTTGCTATAAACACTAGTAAAGTACACATCAATAACATGTATATCCAATATACCTTTGTTCACTTTGCCATCCTTCTTATCCACAAAATAGTTGGGGTAGTTCCGCTTCCAGTGACCAGTCCCTTTGCAGTAGAAGCACTTAGTCTCAGGCTTAGGACCAGACTTAGGCTTCTTCACTTGAGCAGCAACTTGCTTGCCGTTCTTCTTGAAGTTCCCCTTCTTCCCTTTGCCCTTTTCTTGAAACTAGTGGTCTCGTCAACCATCAACACTTGATGTTTTTCTTGATTTCTACCTTCATCGATTTCAGCATCACGAAGAGCTCGGGAATTACTTTCGTCATTCCTTGCATACTATAGTTCATCACGAAGTTCTACTAACTTGGTGATGGTGACTAGAGAATTCTGTCAATCACTATTTTATCTGGAAGATTAACTCCCCCTTGATTCAAGCGATTGTAGTACCCAGACAATCTGAGCACATGCTCACTGCTTGAGCTATTCTCCTCCATCTTTTAGCTATAGAACTTGTTGGAGACTTCATATCTCTCAACTCGGGTATTTGCTTGAAATATTAACTTAAACTCCTGGAACATCTCATATGGTCCATGACGTTCAAAACGTCTTTGAAGTCCCGATTCTAAGCCATTAAGCATGGTGCACTAAACTATCAAGTAGTCATCATATTGAGCTAGCCAAACGTTCATAACGTCTGCATCTGCTCCTGCAATAGGTCTGTCACCTAGCGGTGCATCAAGGACATAATTCTTTTGTGCAGCAATGAGGATAATCCTCAGATCACGGATCCAATCCGCATCTTTGCTACTAACATCTTTCAACATAATTTTTCTCTAGGAACATATCAAAAATAAACACACGGAAGCAACAACGCGAGCTATTGATCTACAACATAATTTGCGAAAATAATATCAGGACTAAGTTCATGATAAATTTAAGTTCAATTAATCATATTACTTAAGAACTCCCACTTAGATAGACATCTCTCTAATCATCTAAGTGATTACGTGATCCAAATCAACTAAACCATAACCGACCATCACGTGAAATGGAGTAGTTTTCAATGGTGAACATCACTATGTTGATCATATCTACTATATGATTCACGCTCGACCTTTCGGTCTCCGTGTTCCGAGGCCATATCTGCATATGCTAGGCTCGTCAAGTTTAACCTGAGTATTCCGCGTGTGCAACTGTTTTGCACCCGTTGTATTTGAACGTAGAGCCTATCACACCCGATCATCATGTGGTGTCTCAGCACGAAGAACTTTCGCAACGGTGCATACTCAGGGAGAACACTTTTATCTTGAAATTTTAGTGAGAGATCATCTTATAATGCTACCGTCAATCAAAGCAAGATAAGATGCATAAAAGATAAACATCACATGCAATCAGTATAAGTGATATGATATGGCCATCATCATCTTGTGCTTGTGATCTCCATCTCCGAAGCACCGTCATGATCACCATCGTCACCGGCGCGACACCTTGATCTCCATCGTAGCATCGTTGTCGTCTCGCCAACTATTGCTTTTACGACTATCGCTACCGCTTAGTGATAAAGTAAAACAATTACATGGTGATTGCAGTGCATACAATAAAGCGACAACCATATGGCTCCTGCCAGTTGCCGATAACTCGATTACAAAACATGATCATCTCATACAATAAAATATAGCATCATGTCTTGACCATATCACATCACAACATGCCCTGCAAAAACAAGTTAGACGTCCTCTACTTTGTTGTTGCAAGTTTTACGTGGCTGCTATGGGCTTAGCAAGAACCGTTCTTACCTACGCATCAAAACCACAACGATAGTTTGTCAAGTTGGTGCTGTTTTAACCTTCGCAAGGACCGGGCGTAGCCACACTCGGTTCAACTAAAGTGAGAGAGACAGACACCCGCCAGTCACCTTTAAGCAACGAGTGCTCGCAACGGTGAAACCAGTCTTGCGTAAGCGTACGCGTAATGTCGGTCCGGGCCGCTTCATCTCACAATACCGCCGAACCAAAGTATGACATGCTGGTAAGCAGTATGACTTATATCGCCCACAACTCACTTGTGCTCTACTCGTGCATAACATCAACGCATAAAACCAGGCTCAGATGCCACTGTTGGGGAACGTAGTAATTTCAAAAAAATTCCTACGCACACACAAGATCATGGTGATGCA
Organism: Triticum aestivum; assembly: GCF_018294505.1. Lineage (NCBI taxonomy): Eukaryota > Viridiplantae > Streptophyta > Magnoliopsida > Poales > Poaceae > Triticum > Triticum aestivum. Next base: position 453,911,244 of record NC_057796.1, read on the forward strand.
TAGCAACGAGAGGGGGAGTGTTGTCCACGTACCCTCGTAGACCGACAGCGGAAGCGTTATCACAACGCGGTTGATGTAGTCGTACGTCTTCACGATCCGACCGATCAAGTACCGAACGTACGGCACCTCCGAGTTCAGCACACGTTCAGCTCGATGACGTCCCTCGAACTCCGATCCAGCCGAGTGTTGAGGGAGAGTTTCGTCAGCACGACTGCGTGGTGACGATGATGATGTTCTACCGACGCAGGGCTTCGCCTAAGCTCCGCAACAATATTATCGAGGTGTAATATGGTGGAGGGGGGCACCGCACACGGCTAAAATATCGTATATCCAATTGTGTGTCTATGGGGTGTCCCCCTGCCCCCGTATATAAAGGAGCAAGGGGGGAGGCGGCCGGCCTAGGAGGAGGGCGCGCCAAGGGGGGAGTCCTACTCCCACCGGGAGTAGGACTCCTCCTTTCCTTGTTGGAATAGGAGAAGGGAAGGGAGAAGGAGAAAGAAGGAACGGGGCGCCCCCCCCCCCTCCCTAGTCCAATTTGGACTAGCCCATGGGGAGGGGTGCGGCCTCCCTTTGGGGCCTTTCTCTCCTTTCCCGTATGGCCCATTAAGGCCCAATACGAATTCCCGTAACTCTCCGGTACTCCGAAAAATACCCGAATCACTCGGAACCTTTCCGAAGTCCGAATATAGTCGTCCAATATATCGATCTTTATGTCTCGGCCATTTCGAGACTCCTCGTCATGTCCCCGATCTCATCCGGGACTCCGAACTCCTTCGGTACATCAACATACATAAACTCATAATAAAACTGTCATCGTAACGTTAAGCGTGCGGACCCTACGGGTTCGAGAACTATGTAGACATGACTGAGACACCTCTCCGGTCAATAACCAATAGCGGAACCTGGATGCTCATATTGGCTCCCACATATTCTACGAAGATCTTTATCGGTCAAACCACATAACAACATACGTTGTTCCTTTGTCATCGGTATGTTACTTGCCCGAGATTCGATCGTCGGTATCTCGATACCTAGTTCAATCTCGTTACCGGCAAGTCTCTTTACTCGTTCCGTAATACATCATCCCGCAACTAACTTATTAGTCACAATGCTTGCAAGGCTTATAGTGATGTGCATTACCGAGTGGGCCCAGAGATACCTCTCCGACAATCGGAGTGACAAATCCTAATCTCGAAATACGCCAACCCAACAAGTACCTTTGGAGACACCTGTAGAGCACCTTTATAATCACCCATTTACGTTGTGACGTTTGGTAGCACACAAAGTGTTCCTCCGGTAAACGGGAGTTGCATAATCTCATAGTCATAGGAACATGTATAAGTCATGAAGAAAGCAATAGCAACATACTAAACGATCGGGTGCTAAGCTAACGGAATGGGTCATGTCAATCACGTCATTCTCCTAATGAGGTGATCCCGTTAATCAAATGACAACTCATGTCCATGGCTAGGAAACATAACCATCTTTGATTAACGAGCTAGTCAAGTAGAGGCATACTAGTGACACTCTGTTTGTCTATGTATTCACACATGTATTATGTTTCCGTTTAATACAATTCTAGCATGAATAATAAACATTTATCATGATATAAGGAAATATATAATACTTTATTATTGCCTCTAGGGCATATTTCCTTCACATGAGCCTCTGGAGAGGTGGTCTTTGCTACATGACACACATGGGGCAAGGTACGGTGTCATGACAACGAACCTCACGGAAACATACAACTTTGTCCTCAGAGGAAACTAGGCATTGCCACTTACAGCCATTGTTGAGGGTATTTTCTACGGCATCGTGAAGTGTTTTAGAGATGGACGTCAAAAAGAAGAGCAGCATATCTTGAACAACCCAAATACACGTTACTGTGAAAGAGTTATGAAGTACATGGACAATAAGATGCAAAAAAGCTAGGTCACACAGTGTAGTCACCATCGGTAATCAAGAAACAAGGTTTGAGGTCCGCTTAGCCAACAACAAATTCGGATGTGCAAATGAGTTGAGGACACATGAGGTGAAAATAATGAAGCCTGGCCAACGTGTGAGTGCACATGCAACAAACCGAAATTGCTTCACCTACCTTGCTCACATGTACTTGCTGCTTGCGGGCAGCTTGGAATGGACGCAATATCGTTTGTGTCTCCATTTTTCCTGAAAGAATATGTCCTGAATACCTGGACAGGTGAGCTGATGGGTTTTTGATCAATGGGTAACTTCAACAACGTCAACCCCGCTGAAAGGCGTTACATTTCAAACCCAGAGCATATGCATACAAGTAGAGGCAGACGGCAGTGTCAGCGCATCCGGAATGATATGGATGAATCTGAAGCAGGAGGTCCGACTAGGCAATGCATTCTATGCAATGAATTTGGCCATAGGGACACTAATTGTCCCACTTTCGTCACTGCCAGTTGTACTGGGCATTGACGAGGCAACTGAAGGAAATATGCCCTAGAGGCCATAATAAAGTTATTATTTATTTCCTTATTTCATGATAAATGTTTATTATTCATGCTAGAATTGTATTAACCGGAAACTTAGTACATGTGTGAATACATAGACAAAACAAAGTGTCCCTAGTATGCCTCTACTTGACTAGCTCGTTTATCAAAGATGGTTATGTTTCCTAACCATAGACATGTGTTGTCATTTGATGAATGGGATCACATCATTAGGAGAATGATGTGATGGACAAGACCCATTCGTTAGCTTAGCATTATGATCGTTACAGTTTCATTGCTACTGCTTTCTTCATGACTTATACATGTTCCTCATACTATGAGATTATGCAACTCCCGAATACTGGAGGAACACCTAGTGTGCTATCAAATGTCACAACATAACTGGGTGATTATAAAGATGCTCTACAGGTGTCTCCGATGGTGTTTGTTGGGTTGGCATAGATCGAGATTAGGATTTGTCACTCCGTGTATCGGAGAGGTATCTCTGGGCCCTCTCGGTAATGCACATCACTATAAGCCTTGCAAGCAATGTAACTAATGAGTTAGTTGTGGGATGATGCACTACGGAACGAGTAAAGAGACTTGCCGGTAATGAGATTGAACTAGGTATTGAGATACCGACGATCGAATCTCGGGCAAGTAACATACCGATAACAAAGGGAACAACGTATGTTGTTATGCGGTTTGACCGATAAAGATCTTCGTAGAATATGTAGGAGCCAATATAAGCATCCAGGTTCCGCTATTGGTTATTGACCGGAGATGTGTCTCGGTCATGTCTACATAGTTCTCGAACCCGTAGGGTCCGCACACTTAACGTTCGATGACGATTTGTATTATGAGTTATGTGATTTGATGACCGAAGTTTGTTCGGAGTCCCAGATGAGATCACGGACATGACGAGGAGTCTCGAAATGGTCGAGAGGTAAATATCGATATATTGGAAGGCTATATTCGGACATCGGAAAGGTTCCGAGTTATTCGGGTATTTTTCGGAGTACGAGAGAGTTATGGGAATTCGCCGGGGGAATATTGGGCCTTAATGGGCCATACTGGAAAGGAGAGAAGGGCCTCAAGGGGTGGCCGCGCCCCCCCCCATGGGTTGGTCCGAATTGGACTAGGAGGGGGCGGTGCCCCCCTCCTTCCTTCTCCCCTCTTCATTCTTCCCTTCCTTCTCCTAGTTCGAATAGGAAAGGGGGGGGGGGGCGAATCCTACTTGAACCGGGAGTCCAAGTAGGACTCCCCTCTTTGGCGCGCCCCCTCTAGGGCCGGCCTCCTCTTCCTCCCTCCTTTATATACGTGGGCAGGGGACACCCCAAAGGCACTCAAGATTTGTCTTAGCCGTGTGCGGTGCCCCCCTCCACAGTTACACACCTCGGTCATATCGTCGTAGTGCTTAGACGAAGCCCTGCGCCGGTACCTTCATCATCACCGTCACCACGCCGTCGTGCTGACGGAACTCTCCCTCGGCCTCAATTGGATCAAGAGTTCAAGGGACGTCACCGAGCTGAACGTGTGCAGATCGCGGAGGTGCCGTGCGTTCGGTACTTGGATCGGTTGGATCACGAAGACGTTCGACTACATCAACCACATTACTAAACGCTTCCGCTTTCGGTCTACGAGGGTACGTGGACACACTCACTACAAAAAAATACACTTCCGTGATGATACGTGTTTGTCACAGTAGGTCGCGTTTTTTGTCATGCATGTACATCCATGACGATTTTATGACAAAATCAAGATAGTCATACCTGTGCTGTCGTAGAAGTGTTCCATGACATTACCAAAATTATCATCACGGAAGTGTCCACTTCCATGACGATAAATCGCGCGTCACAGAAGTGCTTTCGTCAAGGGTGACTGACACGTGGCATCCACCGTAACGGAACGCCGTTAAGCTATCGGGTCGGGTTTTGGATCCGATAACCCGTTAACAGCCCCGACCAGTGGGAAATTTCCATGTGTAAAATTCTTATTGGCCGAACGAAACACGTGTCAGCTCGTCAGTGGGTCAGATAGGCGCCTATGATATGTCGACACGTGCCACGGCCCACCGCTGGCCCATTTAGCTTACAAAGCTGGCCCGTTTGACTTGGTCAAAAGTTAACTGGCTGGCCCATGAAAAGCCTGTTAACGGTCTCTTCGCAAATAGCCCATTTTACGGCCCGTTAACTCACGACCCATTAGGCCCTAAAGGAAATCGGCCCAACAACGTCCTGTGGGTCGTCGAATGTAACACCAGCCCATTTCACTTTCGGCCCATGTATGGCCCACGACGTCTTTCGGCCCATATGAGGCCTTCGTATCTTTCGGCCCTTTACAGGCCCATGGTGACTCTAGCCCATAATGAACAGTAATTTTCTGCATACCCGTTAACGGCCCGTGATTTACATGGGCCATTTCCAGCATGTGTTAGCTTTCGGCCTATTGACGGCCCATATGTTCTTGGGCTCCTTTTCGGCCCTCGATTACTTCCGGCCCGTTACTGGCCTGTTCCCCTAATGGGCCAAATTCGGCCCATTAGTGGCCTGTTCCCCTAATGGGCCAAATTCGGCCCATGGCAAGAGTCGGCCCGTTACTGGCCTGTTACCCTAATGGGCCAAATTCAGCCCATGGCAAGAGTCGGCCCGTTTCTGGCCTGTTAACCCGTTGCGCCGTTTCCAGCCCGTCCTATATTCTGGCCCATTAACGACCCGTTATGCCTGTGACAGAATTAAGCCTTTGCTGTCCTACGGCCTGTTAACGGCCTGTTACCATGCTGGGCCGATACCAATTACGCCCGATTACGGCCCATGTAGACCCATTTATCCGACGGCCCGAGGCCCACCGATTACAGGCCCATTTATCGACGGCCCGTAGGAGACCCATGGATCCTACGGCCCATATATGGCCCATGGTAGTTGCGGCCACTAGCAAACCAAGGAAAAATAAGACTAGGAAATAAATAAGGCCGAAACTAACGCTACGCTATTAAGGCGATTGCACAGATTACATCCACTCGGCATCAAAGATCGCCACCAGTGCAAATATAGGGAACACCCTACACTATACAAAAATGGCTTGCTGTTTTCTTCAGCCGGTGGCTGCACGTTAAGAATAAATTTTGTATCGCACCAAAACAAATTACAACTATATAACAAATGGAAGGTTGGCATAAAATTTAACAATCTAGCAGATAAATGCACCACCAGAAGTTCAGAAGCTCAGTTCATTTGACCTGACTGTTACGTTTTCATGCTGTATTGTCTGATGGAGCACCATAACCCTCGCCTTCATTTCCCCTAGGCTCCTGAACAACATAGCAAATGTCGGATAGTCTGGTTTCAAAACCATGCATATCTTGACGACATTGAGCAATGTTTCTCCTTGTTTCACAAAGGGTCTCTATTAGGGAATGGACTTGTGTCTGGAGCGCAGATACAACATTGCTTTGAGCTTGCATATCTTGATCATGAGGCAGTTTGGACGATATTGCCTTAACAACCAACCCAGTATTACGCATGAACGTGCTTTTGGCACTGTTAGTGGACAGGTACTGACCCACTGCAGCAAGAGCTGACATTGCGGTTATAGTTGCCTCGCCACCTTCAGAAGGTGGCGGTTCCACCATTTTCCATAGCTTGCTGAAAAGTTGAGGTTTTACATTAGTAGTACCAGAACAGAAGATATTAAGGAGGCAGCAAAACCAAACAAAATAGCTTTGGTCTATATACATAACTTATTCTGGTGAACCCATGTAAAATATTAGTTGTATTTTATTGCAAAGTACATAATAAAACCAGGTTCCAAACATATGACCATGTACCATCACTAATGTATTGTCTATTTCTTCACATTGTATTGAGGGCTAAGGATAAAGAGACAAAGTTTATAATACGGTAAGCATAGTATGACATCATTCATATCACAAAACAACTGAGAACAGACAAACAGGCAATTGTAACGTTGTGTGGGCAAGTCCAGCACGGAACTAGATTACGGGTCAAGATCAAAGGAACATCACTCCTCTCTTTTAAACCTTGTAAGGTGCAATGATACGCTAAGACAATTGTGTATAAAATTGAAAAGAGTAATAGACATTGGCTGCAAACCATGCAGTTCAAGGCACAAGTCAGAGTAAGTAGTAGTTAAAAGGCATGAGGATTAAGGACTTACAACAGCGGCTTTGACTGGTGTAGTCATGCCCTTCTTCTTGCTGGTGTGACTGTCCTTGAAGATTTCCACAGCATTTGGTTCAGGTACTTTTGGTCCTTGCGGGCTTTCCTCTGCATTTCGAACAAGTCAATATAGATCTGATAATATGGTACAGCGAAAAGAGTGAAACAGCAGCTAATTACAAGAGCCTCGCAGTGTGCAATATAGCTACGAGATCCTGTCGTCTGTTGGAATTTCACTTTCGTACGGTTGGCCTTGTTCTTTGAACAGTTCACCTACAAGAAGATAGATTTGTGTGGCACATGCGTAAATAGGACTTCAACATGTGATCTGATCACATATATATAATGTACCTGATACTTCAGACCAGACCAGTGTTTAACAAAGCCCCTCCAGTCTTCATCCGATATATTTTCCACTGGAGATGTTTGGGAAAGTTCACTGTTAGCCATGCCTTCAAAGTGAGTTTTCCTCAAGTTATACCGATACTGTTGCAGAGCATACTTGAAAACATGGGTGCAAGCTTGTCTGGTTGCATCATCTTGGCTATCCAACTTAAACCTCATCTGTTGAAAATTATGGGAGTCTCATTATCAGCAACCTAGAAAGTATGGGACAGAGCAAGACGATATTACTAGTTTCCATACATAACCATACTTACAGATAAATGGTCGAGGAAGGTGTTGAACTGGGTTTTGTCTTTGTCATTCATGTACTGAATCCATGTTGGGAGGATACGTACATGACACCTAACGGCAACCGCTGCCTCTGATACTAACTTGGCTGACTCTGTAGCATCACGTGGCATTTTTAAACCTGCCTCAAAATGGATCTCCATTCTTCCTCCTCTAGATTTAGTTAACCTATCGGGCATTATCCCTGATGTTTGTTTCCTCTTGCGCCTAGGTGCTAGTCCAACAACGAACATAGGAAGTGTTAGTGTACATCAAACTGTGAGACTACATATAAAGAAGCATGCAACTGTAACTTGACTCCAGCAACTACCTTCTTGCTGTTGAAGCTCACAAGGTTCATCTGATATTGCCAACTCGTCTTGTGTCAAGAGTGCTTGGGAAGTAGTGTCGGGTGGCAAGGGAGCTTGGGAACGTGCTGCTAGCTCAGTTGACGCACGAGTAAGTCGTGTAGCTGGTAGTACTGTGGTAGGTGTTGCAAGAACTAGGGATGTCTCTGCTTGTTTGGTGGCAGCTATTTGTTTCTGTTTGGCTTTTTTTGCAACTCGTGTAGCATGGGATGCCGTGTTTGTAGAATTTCCCGCTGGACTTTGACCTTCTATTGCACCATCAGTACCAGCAGAATCTGCAGGATTCATCCGCTTCTCATTCCCTGCCATTCTATGTTTCTTCCTCTTTCTCTGTGCCATGTTAAGTCAAGCCGACAAGAAAAGCGAATAACAATTTAGTTCTTCAGAACAAATTGATGCATGATGCAGACGAACTGAACTTTGATGTTAGACAACCACATGATAGGAGGATGTAATATGTATGAAAAACAGGACGGAAGAGATAACCATAACTATGATGTGTAAACTAAGAAGAAGACATTTCACCAAATTAGAAGCAATGCAATGGAATGTAGACACCATATGAAAGATGCTACAAATATCGCTCTGCCAAGTTAATAGTGTCTCATCATAAATGGCGTTTAAACAAATGTGAAGCAGTACAAGAAATAAATCATATGCAAGATGCAAACAACATCACACTACCATGTTAGAGGTCTCTCGTCATTAGTGCCATTGCATATTCACAGCATTGCATATTCACAGTTTATGATGTGTAAACTAAGGAGAAGGCATTTCAACAAATTAGAAGCAATGAAAGCTACACACCATATGAAAGATGCAACGAATATCACTCTACCAAGTTAAAACTGTCTCATCATAAGTGCCATTTCAACAAATTAGTAGTACAAGCTAGAAACGAATGTGAGATGTAACCTATATCACACTCCGAAGTCAAACGTGTCTTATGATAAGTGATTGTTGCAGGTTACACAACAGTAGTAATTTGATGTAAGAACATGGTGTGATAGACAGATATTGTATGTTCTAGAAACAGGAACACGTGTCTTATTCAAGTATAATGTGTAAAGTAAGCAGATGGAATTCAACAAAATTAGAAGCAATACAAGCTAGACATCGCACATAACATGCAACCACGCATAACAGTGCCAAGTTAGAGGGAGTACCGGTGATGCTGCACTAGGGGAGACGTGCTCATCATAAACACAGCTTTGTTGAGTGTCTATGCATGTGTTGTCTTGGAAATCATCTTGGGGGTGTGGAGGAGTAGAAACTGTAGAGGCCCTCCGTTCAGAAGGAGCACCTTTATCCGCTGCCTTGCTAACTTCCTTCCGCTTTATTGATTTTGAATTGTCAAGTAAAACCGACAAGAAAAAGCAATAAAATTCTCTCTTCAGAACTCATTCATGCATGATACTGACAATCACTACTTTGATGTAAGGCAAACACATGATACCAGGATGGAATATGTACGAAAAACAGGACGGCATGGCATGTTCACAACTGTTTGTGTAAACTAAGCAGAAACCATTCCAGCAAATAAGAAGCAATGCAAGCTAGACACCACATGAAAGATGCAACCAATATGACTCTGCCAAGTTAAAAGCGTCCCATCATAAATGGAATTTCAACAAATTAGAAGCAGCGCATGCTATAAATCATATGAAAGATGCAACTAATATCGCACTGCATATACTAAAGGTGTCTCGTCATGTTGATTGATGCGGGATACAAAAAAACAATAGTTTTATGTAAGGACATGCTTAATAGACAGATGTACTATGTACTAAATACAGGAAGGCATGTCACATTAACAGGTATAATGTATAAGCTAAGCAGACTAGCACATGCAGTTTAACCAGATTGGAAGAATTACAATCTAGACACCATATGCAACATGCAACCACATATCACGCTGCCAAGTTAGAGCAAGCACCTGCGATGCTAGTGTAGGGGAAATGCTGTAATCAACTACAGAGCTACGTTCACTATCTTCATCTAGCATTTCTGTTTCTTGAGAATCATGCCGGGAGGCTGACGCTGCATTCTTTAAATGAGGAGTAGTCCCCTTGCCTGCCTGCCTCGTCATAAGTGATTGATGAGGGATACACAAGAACATTAGTTTGATGTAAGAACATGGTTAATACACAGATGTACTAGTATGTACCAAAAACAGAAAGGCATGTCATATTCAAAGGTATAATGTGTAAGCTAAGCAGATGCAATTTAACCAAATTGGAAGCAATACAATCTAGACATCCGGCTGGAGTGGTGAGCATGATCATCTAGGACCTGAGAGCCTGGGGGGAGGCGGGCTGCTTCGCCACCATCGCAGCTTTTTAGTTGGCTTCCAGGTGATGCCTATCTTTGCTGGGCTTGTCACTGGCTCGGCCAGTGCCCTGACTAGCTATTTGTCTTCTGGTGCTCACGGGATGGTGGTTCATTAAAAAAACATCTTTCCTTATCTTACCGACTTCGGCCTTTCGAATACAAGCTAGACACCATATGGAACATGCAACCACATATGACACCGCGAAGTTAAAGCAAGCACCTGGGATGGTGGTTCATTGCGAGCGAGGTCATCAACTCCAGAGCTACGTTTACCATCTCCATCTGCTGACACTGCACCCTTTATAGCGCTGTAACGTGTCTTGCCTACCCGCACACGAAGCTGGAGCGACTTCTCTCTTTTCTTTTTGGCTTCTCTCCTGGCAGCAGAGTCTGAAATACCCTTGCATAAAAACACAATAGTGAGAGTAAGGGTGAAGTGTGTGTGCAGAACTAGTGCACTGTAAAAGTAGCAGATAGCAGGTGGCTGAAAAATAAATGACAGGAGATATATGATAGCTCTACAACATTGCATGGCAAAAAAATTAGATTCTACTCCGTATGATTTTGTAATATATGAGCATAGGAAATGCAAGTACTCCTCCAGCACACCACCACATGTGGTCATATCTAAGATAACAGTCGACTGAAAATAAATAGGTTAGTCAATTTTTTAATGAACCGTCCGATCTATAAGGAACGGGCAGATGGCCTTCGTCTACCTCCCGCCAGTCACTGTTGACGATCTTTCTCGGACCGCCAGCGACCACCAGCCTAGACCCCTGCCTCCGCCGCCCCGCCCTCCCATCGACCTCACACCACCGTCATGCTTGGCAGCGCCCCCAGGCCATCCCTTTAATCCCGGCCGACCTCCAGATCGGGCGCCAGTAGCTCTAGGCCGCACACGCCCCTAAGATAAACACCAAGGCGCTGCTTCCCCGGCGTAATAGGCGTACTAGCGCGTGTTACGCCGGGGAATGCTTCCGTTAATTGGGAATCAACTGGCCAGAAATTGAAATTCAGGGGGGCGACGGACCTCTAGCTAAGGTGACATAGTATATGAGGAGAAACCTTGTGCATCGCGAGTTACTAGGAACATCTAGTATCAAGAAGAAGCGGTCAACTGGTGTCTTCTGTGGGATGAATATCGTGCAAGCAGAGACGTAAGATTTGCATGAATAAGGGAAGAGGAGTACCTTTTTCGGTTGCCGGTGTGGTCACCTCCACATGTCGCGCCGATCTTCTTCTTTTTACCGGGGAAACCGATGTTCTGGAGGGTGCAGGCTTGGACGAACCCATGGCCAAATTGTTGACTGTGTTGCCGTGGCCGTATGTCGGCGGAGGGGAAGCAGATCCGATGCGGCGAAGGACGGCGTAGCAGGAACAGCTCCGGTGCGGTGGAGGGTGGCGAAGTTGGAGCGGCACCGGTGAGGCGCAGGACGGCGTGGTTGAACTGGCTCGGGTACGGACGGCTCGGCCTCGACTTCAACTACTAGCCGTTGAGGGTGTTGCGGTTGAGGTTGCGGTGGACGACGACGTCGGGGTATCGGCTCCGGCGTGATGGAGGAGGGCGGCGGTTGATGGGTGGGATGGGGTGGCGGACGGAGGACGCCGGGGTTTCGCGGCTGGTGGAGAGGTAGTTTTGGCACCCATGGAGTACGAATGGGGAATCGGACGGGTGGGGGAACCAAGTTTTGGTCTGGGACGCGCTTGTTTTTGGCTTTTTTGAACAGAAGATGGGACGCGCTTGTTTGAAATTTGGGGAAAGTACAAACTTTGCCCCCCTCTTAAATTTCGGACCTACTGCGGGTCGGGGGTAGGATAGTAATCCCAGGTGTCCCAAATAGTGGGCAGGAGCGATTTCGGCCGCGCGCATGTGTGCTTAGGCGGCCATTGTGTATGAATGTTTTTCGGATGCGGTTGCATGGAGTCTAGATGAAGCTACAAACCTACCCCGGTTTAGACCTTTGGACGTCGGGCCAGTAGGTTTCACGGGTCGGAGTTATTAGAAAAGTAATTTCCTACCAAACATTGGTCTCACGCGGTTTCGGGCGAGTAGAGGCTCTTTTGGCGCTTCGTTCGAAATTTTGAAACACAAGCATTCACGTTTAGAGTACTCTTGAACTATGAGGACTGACCTAAATAGACAACGTTATATTTGACCTTGTATGTTTGAAAACCTCATTAAATTATCCGCTTCTTTTTGAAATTTTGACACTTGAAAATCCTATAACTACGATTATTTTGGAATGGAGCAGCTAAATTTGAATCTATTTTGTACACGACTACATATGCTATTATGTACAAAATCAGAGCAAAGATTGGTGCCCCCATAATTTAGGTATGGTTTACAAATGCCATGATATCAAATTCAAATAATTGAATGGACTTCATGTTGAATTCGATTATTTTAAACCACCTTAAGTTGAATTCAAATGTATGCTAGTTCATAGATAGCTATTTATAATGTCCATTGTGTAACTTTCGTATGTATAATGTGCTTTACACACACAACATGAACTATACTCACGTTTATATTCGATTGCTAAAGCGATGCATTGTCTGGAGTTCAAAATACTAACTATGTTGATCAATTGTGTCGAATAATAACATAGACATGCTCAAATTCGATAGAATCTAGATGTCTGATGGATCAATGACCGCTCCTTACGCGAATTGCAAATATCATGATCCCATCCTAATATTTGGATACAATTTATATCTTTAATCAATGTGTAGAGCAGTCTTTTACGTGTAGTTTCACTCTCCATCGGTGGTCTCTCACACATGCTCATACACTCTCTCCCGAGGTGTCTTTCTCGCACACATGCTCTAGATATAACCCTCCCTCCCTCTCGTAACCATTTACAACTGTTTTCACTAACCTTTATCACAAGCACTCTTCCTCTCGCAAACATACACACGCACAATTCTCATCGACCCTTTCTATATACATGGACCTGCCTACGTGTCTCATGTGCGCACATTATCTTTACGCCTGTCTCTCACGCATTGTCTCACACCTCTCTTCCTAATCGACGAGTATGATTCTAGCAGAGCATTCTGTAGGATGCCCCTTAAAGTTAGGTTGGATGAATAGTAATATCAGAGATAAAGGGGTTACCTTAGTCCGAGAACCTAGGGTTACAAATCCTAGCCGGCTTTGTCAGTGGACATAGAGTCCTTCACAATTCTGCTATCTTTGTCTTGTACGACTAGTCATCCATGGGTCTTCCTAAATGTGTCACGGGCCGACCAATGTGGCGCAGGTCGGAACCGAACGAAGGGCCTCACCTCGACCCACCGGACCTCACGCGGTGACACACCCTCTGCCCCCATGTCTCATTATCTTCTCACACCCACACATACCAACACAAACACCACACACACACAAAATTTCTCCTGGTGCCTCTATTCCCTCCCCCCTTGCATATACACACTCAAGGGAATGGAATCTCTTGTCGTGACGTCATATTCGTCTCTCTCTCTCTAGACCACTCTCATTTCTCGTGCTATCTCTCCC